>NC_081220.1:14181703-14339203 GCF_902713425.1 Acipenser ruthenus
TCTTTATTCTATTTTCACTCCTCAAAGGCAATACAATTTTTATTTATTTTTATATATCATGTTACTGAACATTTTACTATTTAATCGACTGATTCGGTTCAAATTTCTACGCGTGAAATGCACTACATTTGAACCCGCGGTTCTCATCACGATCACGCTGTCCTGTCATTAATTACTCGTCAGGGTTCTCTGAGCTCCAATCAAACACGATGCGTTATTGGGCAATAGGCTATCAATAATTTAACGTTGCTTTTTTTAAAAAAAAAATCTTGATTATTTGTAAATGTGTTATAAATAAGAAATCAATCTATTTCCAACATAGCCCTATATTATTAATTTCTTATTTTGATATATGAGTTTCCATACACATTTTTTTTACAACAAAGGATTATTATTATTATTATTATTATTATTATTATTATTATTATTATTATTATTATTATTATTATTATTATATACTTTCGAGACCTCAAACGACTCTTCTTTTGATTAAAATAAGTCTATTATATATTTTTAACTATTCTAAATAATAACCTTATAATAATGTATTTTATGTGCGTGTGCGTGCGTGCGTGCGTGTGTGATTCTGTATAGCAGGTAAAGCCAAGTGAGAATACGGTCCTATATATTTACTTTGACACAAAAAATAAATAAAAAAATACTTTTGAGTAAAGCTGTAGAACTATAAAAAAAAATGTCAGTTTAAAACTCGGCGACATTCACCAGGCTTAAATAATAATAATAATAATAATAATAATAATAATAATAATAATAATAATAATAATAATAATAATAATAATAATGTGTGCGGTTATCTATTACACATTAAATTGTTACACATTAGACTATATGGAATGATTCTAACGATTCGGAGAACAGGTGAGTGCCGGGAAGGACACGTGACTGGAACACGAGCGTTATGTTTGTTTATTATTGTAGAAAGCACGAGAAACTCTATTACAACTTTCCAGGTAATAATAATTATTCATGTTATTAATACCGCAGTCTCCAATATCGTACACCGACATTAAAACGTGTTAAAACGCTGACTGTATTTCATATAGAAGAATAATATTGATCTTTTATTTCTTAAAAGATAAGTTTCCAAGACAGCTTGTTTGAAACGTCCTGATAACATTTCTTTTTTTAAAATAAATTATTCACATTATATATATGTATATATATATATATATATATATATATATATATATATATATATATATATATATATATATATATAATTACAATAGAGTTATGAGGTTTTTTTCCAATACTCTATCTATGTAGGCTATCTAGATTTAATTTCTTTTTTTTTTCTTTTTTTAATTAATTTCAGGACGTTTTGCACTGGTTCTACATATAAAGGTACAGAAATATAATTTTCATGACATGGAGATTAATACTAATGGGCAGCAGTGTGGAGTAGTGGTTAGGGCTCTGGACTCTTGACCGGAGGGTCGTGGGTTCAATCCCAGGTGGGGGACACTGCTGCTGTACCCTTGAGCAAGGTACTTTACCTAGATTGCTCCAGTAAAAAAACCCAACTGTATAAATGTGTAATTGTATGTAAAAATAATGTGATATCTGTATAATGTGAAATAATGTATAATGTGATATCTTGTAACAATTGTGAGTCGCCCTGGATAAGGGCGTCTGCTAAGAAATAAATAATAATAATACGCATTTAACCGTGTTAAATAAAAGAAAAACACAAATAAAAAAGTCAATAGACAATATCCTGTCCGCGTCACCGTTCATTTTCAGACACACAGCACCAAAAAAAAAAATAAAAAAAAAAAATAAAAAAATAAACTCAGAGCTGTCGATCACTCCCAGCGCTGGCTGTTTCTCGCGTTTTAAACCAATTACCGCTTCCACCGCCAACCAACACGCCGCGCCACCTTCAGGCGGGGCACTGCATGGCAGCACGATTTTTTTTTAATTGGCTCTTAATGCGGGTTACAGCTGTATGTATAGGACAAGCTGAATACCACACCACCCTCTCCAAAATACAGATAACAAAGACTCGTTTGTGCAAGAATGCTGGAGCAATCCTACGAACGCAGGCGCCGAGACCGTGAGTGATGTATAGAATGCATACATATAGCCTATACATCGAGATGAAAGGCTGGGGCGCAGGGGTCGGCTAGTGTGGGTTATTTAACTCGTAGATTGAGCATGTTCGGAAAGTATTTTACCGCGGCGTGTGTGTGTGTGTGTGTGTGTGTGTGTATGTGTGTTTGTGTGCGTGTTTGTGTGTGTGTGTGTGTGTGTGTGTGTGTGTCAGTGTGTGTGTGTCTGAGAGAGTGTGTGTGTGTGTGTCAGTGTGTGTGTGTGTGTGTGTGCATGTTTGTGTGTGTGTCAGTGTGTGTGTGTGTGTCAGTGTGTGTGTCAGTGTGTCAGTGTGTGTTTGTGTGTCAGTGTGTGTGTCAGTGTGTCAGTGTGTGTGTGTGTCAGTGTGTGTCAGTGTGTGTGTGTGTATGTCAGTGTGTGTGTGTGTGTGTGTCAGTGTGTGTGTGTGTGTATGTCAGTGTGCGTGTTTGTGTGTGTGTGTGTGTGCGTGTCAGTGTGTGCGTGTGTGTTTGTGAAGTTCTTGAACCCGACTGGCAGGCTACAAAAAAAAAAAGTGGCCTACATGCAATGACACGATTTCTCCAGCGGGCGGCGTGTCTGAGCAGAAGCAGAGAAATCTTCCTTCTCTATAAATGTTAGGGTCTGTTTGTCTCACACTCAGTACACGTCCAGGCCGGCGCATGTCACTGCAAAATCCATAAGCGGTCGGTGTTGTTTATTTGTGAGAAATTACTACATATTTTTAACATACATTTTCAAATGTATACAAGGCCTTTGATGACACAGGTTTCAATTATTTCTGTTAGCGTGTTTTTTTCTGTTTGATATAGCCTATAGACCTTTGTATTCTGTTTTTTTACGATAGGCCTATAGGAAGTAAAAACGTTAACATTAAGTCTATTATTTTAAAATAATTTACAACCCCCGCCACCTTCCAAAAAATATATATATATATATATATATTCTGCGTTTCCCGCCTCGGTTAGGAATCAAATTCACTCGCTTTAATTAAGATCTTTATTCCTCATTGATTGTCACCACAAACCGACTGAAAATAATAATAATAATAATAATAATAATAATAATAATAATAATAATAATAATAATTAATAAATAAACCATTTATTTTCAGTGCAATATCGTAACTTTCCTTAATAAACTCAATCATGTTGTTATGCTACAAATGAAGCTGGTGATATATACAATGACCCGGATGTTGTCAGTTGAAATCAACAAATACATTATTCATAAATGTGTATAACATATTATTTTGGGGGGTGGGTTCTAAAAATGGTTGAAGTTGTCGCTATTTATAATAAATAACGATTTTACACATTATAACTGAAAGTTACAGTTGTTAAAAATCTCGCCTTTGATTTTAAATAAACAGCTGGGGCGAGTGAAACGAGCTAAGCGTTTTTAATAGGGAAATAATAATAATAATAATAATAATAATAATAATAATAATAATAATAATAATAATAATAATAATAATAATAATTGTATTGCGATGTTTCATTAAGTAATCGCTGGTATACAAATTCTGAACGCATTTTACTAACGCAAGCCTAGCCTAGCTCTTCCCGCGCCTCATCTCAATTTCATGACAGCCCTCCCTACCAGAAAGGCTCCGTTTCCTCCCAATATATTAGGCGGTCATGTTTAAATAAACGGGCGGATTTTAGACACGGCGATGTGTGTTTCAGACATGCCCCGCTGAGAGAGAGCTGTGGTCCCGATTCACTCGGATTTCACGGCCCGTCAAGACTCTCCTCTCTTTATCAACCGAGACGACGAGCGAGCGAAGAGACTCGCAGAAGTGGCGGGAAAAAAAAGTGAGACCAAATCTTTTTTGTTTTTCTTGTAAATTATACTAAAATAAGACCCTCCAAACCGTTTTTTTTTGCGCTTGACAAAAATACACTAATAGACACCGGTTAGTTATTAATTTATTAATCTCGGTTTTTCTTAAACATTTCTTCACAAAGTACAAGCAGGCTCAAAATCTTAGGATCAAAATGGCGTTGGCAGAATCCTGTCAACATACTGTAGAGTAAGTACGAACCATTAATTAACACAAGTTTATTCACTATCATGAAAGGTTTGCCGTTAAAATGTGTTTTAACTGTTACATTTTTTTTTGTTTTCTTTAGCCTCTTGTTGGTATTATTTAATAAATAAATAAAATAATTTTTCAGCAACTGCTGGTGTGTCTAAAGCTGAAGGGAACACGAAGCCAGTGCTCTGAGGCTTGGAGCTTCAGGTTTCAGGAGACTGTAGGTTTCAGGTCGCTGCGCGGCACACCAGGCAGGGAGACTTGGGGGGGTTTGATAGAGCAAACCTCAAACTAGGTCTCACGGGGGTCTCCTGGAACCAGATGTCAAGCTGCTGTTCCTGGAAAGAAAGTGGATTTGTGTTCAAATCAGTTTAAGATTTGAGAATTGTACAGCCCCTTTTGAAGGGAGCCAAGCAAAGTGGATTCCCTCACCCCTGTCACATCTGAATCCGTGTCAACATGCGACCGGTTTATAATTACTGTGAAAACATATTGTTTTATATAAAGGGCAGTAGTAGGGTGGCCTGAGTACTTACGGCCTGACCTCAGTACTGAAGACCTGTTAACATGGGAGTCAGTGGAATCAGGATTGTGAAAAACAATTGCCTTTAATCGCGAGGCTGTGGTCTCTCTATAGAGGTGGCCTTTAAGACAAATTTTTTTTTTCTGCTGTATTTTAGTCAGGGAGCTGTTTTTCGAACCCGTTGACGCAGCCCCGGGCTCACTAGGCCACCGCTGTGGGCATTATACGAGGTAAAAATAAAAACATCTGCCAAATAAACAATAATTATTATTATTATTATTATTATTGTTTATTTGGCAGATGTCTTTATCCCAGGCGACTCACACAGGTGTTACAGGGCAGCACAGGGTTACAATGCAAGCTTCATATTTAAATACAGTGTAGTTTACAGCAAATGCAAATAATAACACTACTAGAATACAATATGAACTAGGATGCTGTGTATAATAATAACACTACTAGAATACAATCTGAACTAGGATGCTGTGTATAATAATAACACTACTAGAATACAATATGAACTAGGATGCTATGTATAATAATAACACTACTAGAATACAATATGAACTAGGATGCTATGTATAATAATAACACTACTAGAATCCAATCTGAACTAGGATGCTATGTATAATAATAACACTACTGGAATACAATATGAACTAGAATGCTATGTATAATAATAACACTACTAGAATACAATATGAACTAGGATGCTATGTATAATAATAACACTGCTAGAATACAATATGAACTAGGATGCTATGTATAATAATAACACTACTAGAATACAATATGAACTAGGATGCAGCCAGTTAGGATCACAGCAAGTTATATCTACAGTGACATGTTAGCAGTGCAGTAGTGCAAGGATAACGCATCAGTTGAGGATCCAGTGACGTGGTGCTGAGGTCAGGCGAGTCCAGTGCAGAGCAGGAGGGGTGGAGAGGAGGGTGTGAAGGGCTCCATGATGTGTTTATGATTGTAAGTAGCGCTGTGGGGGGAGACTGGCAGTAGCTAACGCCCATGTAACCTGTTGTGGTTTAATAAGGGCAGCATTGGACTCCAGGTGGTGTTCCTTCATCGGAATATCATTAAGGGCAGCGGAATGAAAGCAGCGCGTTTCCGGAATGGGCGGCTCTGCTTGACGGATGGCATTCCGTCTGGGAATGTGGGATCCCGCTGCAGCAGAGCCATGTGACCGAGTGACCTCGTAACCAGGACTGGGGTCAACTCCAGTTCCAGTTCCTTTTCAAAATCCATTCCTAATTCCAATTGGGATACAATATATTTATTTTCAGTTTAAAAAAACAAAAAACAAAACAAATATATATATATATATATATATATTAGATAGATGGAACATAATGGAGAAAGCTTATTGGTAAACTGTAAACTCACTAGTTTAATAACTAGTTTGTTCAAGGCAGCAGTGTGGAGTAGTGGTTAGGGCTCTGGACTCTTGACCGGAGGGATGTGGGTTTAATCCCAGGTGGGGAACACTGCTGCTGTACCCTTGAGCAAGGTACTTTACCTAGATTGCTCCAGTAAAAAACCCAACTGTATAAATGGGTAACTGTATGTAAAAAATAATGTGATATCTTGTAACAATTGTAAGTCGCCCTGGATAAGGGCGTCTGCTAAGAAATACATAATAATAAAAAACTATATAGTTTATATTTGATATGAGATGGGACATCTTGTAGATATATATTTATATATACAATCTATTTATTTTGTATCCACTGTTGGCATGCAATCAATTCCAGTCCTCTCTGTGCCCCCCCCCCCGCCCCCCCGCCCGACGTCTCAATGCAATAAATAACATCGTCACAAAGGACTGGCGGACGCCTTTCTCTACTCTTCCCTGCAGTCGGGACCTGATTGGGCATTTGCATGAGAAAGCCCTCAATCCCTGTGAACTTATTTGACCTCCGACCTCTGTCTTTATGCTTCTCAGACGGCACATAGCTGCAGTCGGGGGACGGACCCCCCCCCCCCCAATCCCATCCCTCGCCAAGCTCCAAAAACGTCTGCTTGATTAAAACCGATTTTTTTTTTTTAATCTTCTCAATTAGTTCATTTAATATTGAAGTCAGCTACCCAGCACACAGACACACTCCCAGACAGGCCAGACACACAACCCAGCAGACTCAAAGACTTCATTTTATAAGATTACCCCCCCCCCCCCTCCCCCCACCCATGCATATATTACACCAGTGTCCTGTGAGGAAACACACTCTCTCACAGTTCCCTCTCTTATTTTTCTGTCTGTCGATTGCTTATTAAAAAAAAACTTTTAACAAAGATATCAATAATATACACGCCCCCATCCCTCCAATTGCCACGGCTACAAATATCTATCTATCTATCTATCTATCTATCTATCTATCTATCTATCTATCTATCTATCTATCTATCTATCTATCTTATAGTAGTGTGCAAATTGATTTCCAGCAAGTCTAGGGCTGGGGATTGCATTGCCCGTGTTTCCTCACTCCGACCCCTTCCTTACTAAACCCCCTGGTATCTCTGAATAGGTAATCGCCTCCTCTTTATAAATATGCTCAATATTTGAAAGAGCAAGACATCTCACATGCAGAATGGTAAACTGAACTGATAGCAAGATATTTAGCGAGCGAGGAGTCCGAGTGAAGTTAGCAACAAACTCCCCATCCCCAGCTCTGCTGCTTCCCTAGATAAAAGGAGAACATTTCGGGGGAGCATTCTACTCGTGGGACGTCTCCCTCGTTAAAACACTCAGGCTATTGCTAAAGGAGGTGATTATCTATTCAGAGATACCAGGGGGTTTATTATTATTATTATTTATTAGCAGATGCCCTTATCCAGGGCGACTTACAATTGTTACAAGATATCACATTATTTTCACAATTACAATTACCCATTTATACAGTTGTGTTTTTACTGGAGCAATCTAGGTAAAGTACCTTGCTCAAGGGTACAGCATCAGTGTTCCCCACCTGGGAATGAACCCACGACCCTCCGGTCAAGAGTCCAGAGCCCTAACCACTACTCCACACTGCTGCCCATGGGAAGGGGTCTGAGTGAGGAAACATGGGCAATAGCGTCCAGTAGTTATTTTATTTTTTCCTTTATATACAGTTGTGTGTAACTGTATTTGAACACCCCGTTGCTTCTGTCGTTCATTGGACACCATGCTTGATGAAAGCAAACACTGTTCAAAAGAAAGCCTGTGGATACAACTGAAAGAAAAGATGCAATCATATCACACCGGAGATTTCTGAGAAGGTACACAGAGACAATGCCCAGATCAAGGCCAAGCTGTTACTGATGCCTCAGGGAGCCAGATGAAATATCAGCATTAAAGACGCTTTCAAACTTAGAGCTGTGCTTTTAGTTTGGAATTGGTTTCGTGTAAGATGAGTTTGCAAGAAATTAATGACCAATTTCTGTGTTAAATAAACACATTGTTTGTGTGCAAAGCTCAATGACTAATCTTGAGGTGTGCTAAGAAATTTCCACGCTACTGTATACGTCAGCTAATAACACCAGAAAGGGATTTTTTTCCAGCCTGCTCAGCTCAGCTTGCATAAAGAAGCTGAGATAAATAATTCATTGCTTTTCCAGCCTTGATACACCAATCAGGTAAACAATGGAGGCTCAAACGCGGGATCAAAAAGCAACGGTGTCCGTCTGAGAGGGAGTGGGGGTGTGTGGGGGATTTAGAGACTGTATGGGGTGGGCACAACCTGGAGTAGCCTTTCTCTGTCGCACTGGGGAGAAAGAGGCAGCCACTAATCCCAACCGAAAACGCACACTGCCAGGGAGACACTGGGGGGGGGGGAGGGAGATTAGCCAGGCTGTGCCAGCTACCTGACGAGATCAAACTAGCAGAAGTATAAAAACTCACACATATGCACACGCGCGAAGTGAGCCTGACTGCCCTGTCGAAAGCTGTTTGGAATGTGAGTGGCCTTTTTGTTTTTTATCTTCCTGTTTTGTGGAGTTTGCTATCACTCCGAGGAAGGCTGGTAACGATGCAGGCAATTCGGATCCTCCAGGTCAGCTCAAAACCAAGTAAAAGACAGATTTCGAAAAAAGATGAGGACTGGAGCACTTGCCAACATTAATAAGGGAAATAAAAAATATATATATATTATTAATAATAATAATAATAATAATAATAATAATAATAATAATAATAATAATAATAATAATAATAATAATAATAATAATAATATTAAGGGCAGCAGTGTGGAGTAGTGGTTAGGGCTCTGGACTCTTGACCGGAGGGTCGTGGGTTCAATCCCAGGTGGGGGACACTGCTGCTGTACCCTTGAGCAAGGTACTTTACCTAGATTGCTCCAGTAAAAACCCAACTGTATAAATGAGTAATTGTGTGTAAAAATAATGTGATATCTTGTAACAACTGTAAGTCGCCCTGGATAAGGACGTCTGCTAAGAAATACATAATAATAATAATCATAATAATAAGCTATTAAAATTACATTTCGATACAAGCTGATTTTGGCCCTTCCCTTAAAGTCATGAAACTCACTTGCTGGAGACAGATGCACCAACTTAATAAGACTTTCCTGGTTTGTATGTGTAACATTTTAAAATAATAATCATGCTAAACTCATATTGGCTCTTTAATTGAGTCAAACCCATTGCAGATGCACAGTACAGCTCTGTGAAACGCTGTGTAAATGTACCGTGATTAAGGTTAGCAGTGGGCTCGAGTGTGCTTGAGTGGCACTCAAATCCAACCATCTTGAAGGGAGGGATTGTGCGTGATGAAAGCAGGCTGTTCCTGTCTGACCAAGTCGGGAGGTCACGACCCCGCAGCATCTCCGAGGACAGGCGAGACACGCTTCTGCGACGCTCTGCCTGACCTCTGATTGTGCCAGGAGGTCAGGGATCAACAGGAAGTGGACACAGAGGTTCTTGCCATGGTGCTCTGGCACCTAACTGAAAAACCAAACAAACTAAAAACTTCAGAAACGAATCATTAAATTAAATTTCTCTGCCGTTTTGACCCATGAAGTGTCGTTGTCCTTATTTGAGGACGGGCTACGTTGTAATTTTTGGCAGCATTTTTTTTTTTTATCTGGCATCAACTCCCTGTGCATTTAATTTTCTCTTTATATTGTTATGATAACTTGTTCAATTTTTGTTACCCGCTAAAGTTGAGTCTAAAGGGAACTGTTAATAATTCTGCAAATACAGGCCTCCAGATGCTTTTATTTAGGATGCCTCAATATAAAGAAACTGAAACCTCAAAATGATCAATTTCTTGGTGTTTTTTTCCTCACCCACAGTGATGATAAAGAGGCTTCGTTTTCTGTGCGTTGAGCTTCACAGCCGGTGTGAAATTTGCTCTGATTACTAGAACACGTCTAACTTACTCCACTGTCCTCAAAACAGGACGCGGCCGTTTGTAGCCAAAATGAAGCATCTCGTTTGTTTCCTGTGTGAAGTAGTATTGATTTTAGAACGAATCAAATTACATAAATACAGTTCGTGTCCTGATTTTAAAAAAATACAAATTTTGATCGGTTCAACGTGGACGAAGCTTTTGAAAGATCGCCTTTTTTCACTAACCCCCAATCAACCCCCGTCCCCAAACACACACACTAAACCCAGCCCAGCAGCCATAGCTAATGCACTCCTTGTAGTGTAATGTAATCTGTCTGGTCTGGGATAGTGTTAGGGAAGCTGAGTGGAGACAGACCATGACTGTCGATTTGAACTTGAACCTCCTGAGCTAGCCTTGAACCCTTCTCAACAGCCCTTTTGTTGGGCTGTCGGTCTTAACTCTTCGAATGCCTAGACAATGCCTCCCCCGCCCCCCCCCCCCTGCATTTCTCCACTGGAGTGTGTTAACTCTTTATTAGCCTATGGGAATTTTTTTTATTTTTGTCAGGCTTAGAGAAAAAGTCCTTCAGGTTCCTGTAGCTTAAATATCATGAAGTTCTTTCTCCCAACTCCAACTTCCACAAGTAACCATACAGCAGTGAACAGAGAATTGTGAGGTTCTGGAACCCTCTCCCTAGTAATGTTGTTGAAACTGACACCCTGGGATCCTTCAAGAAGCTGCTTGATGAGATTCTGGGATCAATAAGCTACTAACAACCAAACGAGCAAGATGGGCTGAATGGCCTCCTCTCGTTTGTAAACTTTCTTATGTTCTTATGTTCTTAACACCTCAAGATCCTTTATGTACCAGCCTGCATGAAAACCTCTGGGTGTGGGAATTTCAATCTCAAAAAAAAAAAAAAAACTTTTACCGAGTTGTAAACCAGTGTATCGATCGACCCACGAACGCGGGGCTTTATTTGCCTGGCAGGATCGCTAAACCAGAGTCGGACGGGCATCGTGTCCAGACTGACCCTTCTAAAATATGGGCAGGTCTCTATCACAGCAAACAGACCCGATTCAGGCTCATAAAAGCTCTACACCTGTCATTGGGTTGCTGTGATGATTACTGACGTCAGTGTGACGTGGACAACACAAGATTCCTCGTGCAGTCTTCCAGTGCAGGTCTGTACACAGCCCTGCTCAATAGTTTTGCATCCCCCCTTGTCGAATGAATGTATTATGCTGGATATGACTACAGCTCCCAGCATGCCTCTGTGCCTGCAGCAATGGTGAGGGATGCTGGGAGCTGTAGTTACTTATGCCGTGGTGTTTGTATCACAAACGATACAGACCTCTGTTAGCTCTGGCCAAAGGTGTTGCATCACCCTATACAATTAACTTCTAGACAGAACAGACCATGTAAGTCGTGTATATATATATACATTTTTAAAAACTTTATTGGTCATTTCATAATAAAAAGGCAATTATGGTGGTTTACAAGATTGTCAAAAGCAGTGCTGTGCAAAGGGTGAGAGAGAGAGAGAGAGTGCAAACCCTTCGATAATAATAAAGGGGGCTGAGTGAATATTTATTGCCACTGCTCTGTACCTGAAAATTCAGGCTCATAGCTGTCAAAAACAAACAAACAAACACACATATAAAATATACTTTTTAAATAATCACATTTTCTTCTGTTTAAAAAAAAAGCTCCCATTTAAATGCATAGAAAGACATCAACTGTGATCAGAGAAATAATACAAATATCTATCTATCTATCTATCTATCTATCTATCTATCTATCTATGAAAACATTAAAGCGTACAGTTTGGACTCTGATTTCTAATAGTCCAAACGAGATGGCTTTTGAGTGCAGTATTCTGGAAGTGCTAATTCCTCAATGAGCAAATGAAGATTATTCCTTAATCTGTTAATTGCCATTGTCCTCTGTGTGTGTGTGTGTGTGTGTGTGTGTGTGTGTGTGTGTGTGTGTGCGTGCGTGTGCGTGTGTGTGTATATAGAGCTGCAGAATGAATGTAAAGACAAGCCTTTAAGCTGTGTCTGATTTTTAGTTTGTGTGTGAAGCAGAACTGACCTGTTAAAGTGATTCTCTAAACATTATTATTAATGAGTCATTTAGCAGACGCTTTTATCCAAAGCGACTTACAGAGACCAGGAGGGTGAACTATGCATCATCAACAACTGCTCCTGCTGCTGCAGAGTCACTTCCAATAGGACCTCGTTTGTTTTACGTCTCATCCGAAGGACGGAGCACAAGGAGGTTCAGTGACTTGCTCAGGGTCTCACACACACACACACACACACACACACACACACACACACACACACACACACACACACACACACACAGACAGGGAGTCAGTGGCTGAGCCGGGATTTGAACCTCCTGGTATCAAGACCCTTTCTTTAACCACTGGACCCCTAATGTTTGCTACGTAATAGGTTCAAAAACTTACAGACCACACAAAACTACTTCTGCTGATTGCATAGCTACTTAATTGCATAGAAAATAAAGTAAACCAGCTAAGGCATTGCTTTCCGTGTTGCAGGCACTCCTGTAGCTGTCCGATACAGTGCAGTTCTTATCTAGAAGCAAACCTTTATATTACTTAAATCCGTGTAAACTTCACTACTGACGTAATCTGCTTTAATCTCGGCAAGAAGGTTTTTTTTTTATTTATGGGTGATACTGAAATATCCTATCGGATACGACCCGATGCACTCTACCCAAATAATACGGGGGGTCGCTGCGTATTTTAAAACGGGAGAATGACGTGAATGCAGTCGCGTGGTTTCGATGCGCGTGGGGTATATATCTGGGACTTCATTCTGCGCAATTCCAGAAGTCTACCCGTGTGTTAATTTCGTGCAAAGTACAGTATTGTCACATTTTAAAACATACGATTTATCAAAGTTTGTTTTGTTTTTGTAATTTGTAGATAATGCTGCATGTGGGTGTTGGTTGCCCTCAGATTTTTTAAAAATCTTTTGGAGTGTTTTGTAGATTAACCAAACCCTGAAGCTGAAGGAACACAAAGCCAATTTTTCAAGAGCTTGAAAGCTGGTTCCAGGAGACCCCCGGGAGACCTAGTTTGAGGTTTGCTGTATCAAAACCCCCCAAGTCTCCCTACCTGGTGTGCCGCGCAGTGGCCTGAAACCTACAGTCTCCTGAAACCTGAAGCTCCAAGCCTCAGAGTGGTGGCTTCGTGTTCCCTTCAGCTTAAGACCTTCAAGATGCCATCCCATTTCAAAACCCTGCTTCACTACAGATGAAATCAAAAAGCAGTCAGGCGCATTTCCTCCTGTTTTCCAGTCCAGTGATTTCCTGCTTTGAAAAGCCATTGTCTTTGCATGATGATGATGATGATGATGATTCTGGATCCAAATCCACGTTGATTCAAACTCAAAATCCTTGACGATTCGAAGCAGATTACAGTGTATATACAAGCCCAAGTTCTTCTGAATAAAGTCACACTGAATCTCAAGTCCAAGTCATACTGATTCAAGCCATGGGGCAAAGCTTAGTGCAGGGCAGTGTGATTCTGTGCCCCACCCCCTTCCACCCCAATCCCCTGTTCTGTCAATGTAGGCAAGTCTGGATGAAAGAAACTGGCAGGGTCTTCAAAGTGGATCAGACACCAGCTAAAACTCCAGGTCTCCTTCCTCAGAGAGCGGGGATGATCTGGTCAAGGTGTGATCTATCTCTCCCTCTCTCTCTCTCTCTCTCTCTCTCTCGCTTTTCATTCCATTATCTCATCCCTCTCCTCCCCTTTGCAGAAGACCTGGAACAAAAGAAACAGGCACACAGTCAATAGGGTGGAAGCACACACTCGGACGGGACATTTTACGTTGAACGTTCTAATTTCTCAACAGTTTTTGATGGAAATGATCAAGGTGCAGGTGTCATAGATTTTAAACCTAACAAATTCAATGATAAATGACGAGACGCTGAGGTGTTTGTCAGTCTTCACTGCTGAGCGCCGTCTAGCTTGTTACAAGCGAAAGAAAAATAACAACAAGAAATGGAAACGTCACTTATTGATAATTGATGCAATTTTTCTTTTTTGTAACCATTTCATTTCTTGTTTTGCATGTCTAAATTTAGCACTGAGGTGGGTTTAAAGGTTATGGAATGCACAATTATTTATATATAATATAACGGGAGGGGTAGGGGGTAGGGGGTAGGGGGTAGGGGGTAGGAGGTAGGGGGTCCCCTAGGACCGGGGTTTGAGAAGCCCCGAGTTAGAGCCTGGTCTGGTGTCAGTGCGCAGATCTGACCGCCGCGGTGTGTTCCTGTCAGGGAATGGATTGGGGGCAAAGGTGAGGCTTGGAGAGGCTGGTACCCTCTCCGCTAAAGCAAAGCGAAAGCATGTGACGGGAATTAAACTCCGGGCTTTTTGGGGAACTGGAGAAATTACGGGAAGCTCAGACAAGGAACTTAAGATATTAAGTTTGAGAATTCTGTAAAAAAAACTAAACAAAAACGGTTCTAGCGTTCTTTTTACACAGAAGAGCTTCTTGTCAAACTGACCGTCGGTGTTGTTACAGTATCTACAGTTACATAATTAAAAACAAAACAAAACAAAAAAAATTATAAACATAATTTTGCTTTTTTAAAATTTTAAATCATGTAATCAAATAAACTGCAAAATGATATTGCTTTTAAAAAAACGGAAGCCATAATAGTAGCACAGTATTTGATTTTGAAATGTCACATTTTTCAGTTTGTCAGTTTTTCGTGAAGTATTCTTTCTGTATGGGGAAAATATTACAAAGCGGTGCTGCGTAATGCGATATGTTAACGTCAACATTATTCAGCAGGTTTTCATTCGACTTTATGAAGCAAAAATCCAGTTCATTCAACCAAACAATTTAGAACAGTGGGTTTGGATCAGGATCGGAAGAGCCCGCTCCGGCCAGACCCGATCCAGTATTTATTTGAAGTTTCTCAGTCTTATGGCTCAGTTTGGTCGGGCTGGGTTACAACTGCCATCGCATTTGTGTCTCATTCTGTGAGCAAGATTAGGAGAGGTGAAGCCGTCTGCCCCCCCCTTCCCCTCCCCCTTTTAAAAGCCGTGACAACTTCTGAACGCCACTTGTCTAATTTTCTGTCTGCTATCCTTATACACATATATACAGCAACCTTAAGCCTTGCAGAATCGGACGTTGTGTTTTGGCTTAGCTGTATAGCATTGTGAGAACAGAACAGGAGGGGAGATTTAGGGGGGGGGGGGCACGGAATTGTATTTGATTTATGCACAGACCCCCCCCCCCTCCTGTCTAGTCTCTTTTTAAATAATAAAAGCCAGACTGGAACCCATCAGTATGCCGGGTGTGCAGTAGCGACCGTCCGCCTCTCCCTTGAAGGGGTTGAATAGCAGAGGGGCACTGAGCCAACAGCCCTGCCTGTCAGCTTAACAGAAAGCCTGGCCTTGAACTTGAATTGATTCCCAGCCTCCCCCACCCCGGGAGAAAAGGAGCCTGCCCTGCCTGCACCGCACCATACCAGGCAAAAGCCAAGCCCAGAGAAGACATCTCGCATCTGGGCACTGCCGGGACCGAACCCGCTGGTCTCCTAGCAACCGTACAGTATGAGAGAGTATGGAGAACTCCACAGAAGATGGCCACACACAAACACACACACACACACACACACATATAGAGACACATGCACGCACTCACAAAGTGCTGGCGTAGATTTCAATATTGGGGGTTTAATTTAAACAGAAAGCCAATTGCTGTACTTCACTGCTGGTTTTTAATATCCAGCTATAAACCCTGGCCCGGGTTTCGTTCTGCATTTTTAAGACGGTTGTATGTACGTCATGGTGTGAGGGGGGTGGGGTGGGGGTTGTCTTACTGTACACTCTGTTGTACGTATTGTTTGAATAATCGAACTGTGAAATTGTTGATATGAAACTCCCTTCCCTTTAACTGCGCGTTTACAACACACAGTGCTGCACTGCTGTGGAGATGGAAGATATTAAGGGCTGGTTCGCGCAGGGCAGTAGAGCAAAGCCAGGTCTGCAGGAGGTCAGCTCGGAAATCCTGGATTCGGACCATTTAAACTTTTACTGTAGGCAAAAGTGGCAGTCATTACGAGCAGGAAAAATCAAACCAGTGGCATTCAGACTGGTTAATATCGCCGCTGTTTGCAGAGTGGTGTCTCTTGCAGTAAAGCGGGAGTTCGCCTGGTGATAAACCAATAATCTATTTGACCCCCTTTTGAGGTCATTTCTCGTTTTTTTTGCAACGCGTGAGAATTCTGCGTTTGATTTTTTCCTCCTCTAAACTGCATTTATAATAATTTGAGTTACTTCTGCAAAATGAAAATTCTAAACGCGCGTTCCAGATTCCCAATTTCCAAACACCGTTTCGAATGAGTAGATTTCTTTAAATAAAAAAAAAAGAGGCGTTTGGATCGTCGGAACAAAGCAGGCCTTGTTGACAGCTCGGTTAATCCGCTCCCGGTCGCTCTAATTGGCCTTTTTACTTAAGCGGGTTTAACTTTCTCAGCCTCTGCCCTGAGCCACCACGCTGACATCGCAAACAATACAGCGATTGTGCAGCTACCGTGCTTAAACGATACACGCAAAAAAAAAAAAAAAAAAAAAAAAAAAAATACCCAAAACTCATGATAAGATTTTTGTAAATTAGCCGCGTGCACATTGATCAGAACACCCCCATTGCTTCTGTAGTTCTGATTTGACGTGCGTCGGAAATCAAACCGCTAGGACTGAAACTCTCGGAAAACTGTCAAAATAGAGCGTGTGATTGTCCAATTGAAGTGATGCCTTTTAATAGGACACACATGCCTTTTAAAACAGGAAGAGAAAAGGAGCCACAAACTGCAGTAACCTAATTAAAGCGGAAAGCGGTCTAACATTTTTGTGTGTGCATGGTCGTAACGAGCTACGAGGAGAGGTCGTGTCTTCGGTTAGTTGTTTTTGAATCATCAATGGTGATGCTCGTGTTAAAATCTGGTAAAGTACAAACGACTCCTTCGTTTTCTGTGTTGGTTTGCCGCGTAACACAGATTTGAAGATTGAATAGTCAATACCGATCAGTCATATAAACACTGCAGCTATAACCCTAAGTTTGGTAGATTGACAGCTGCGGTGACGACGCTGCGTGGGCGTGTTTCTAAATCCTCGCACCCAGGCAGGTATGTAAAGGATATGACGCATCTTGAGGTGCTTTGCACACCGCTGTATCTTTTGAGACTCTAGCTCGGTTCAGGGGCGCTGGAACTAGGGGTGCTGGGGTGGAGATGCGGCAGCACCCATGGTTTTGCATGGCTGGGGTTACAGTTGCGTTCAATGGCTTTCAGCACCCCCACTTTTAAAAAATATGTCCCAGCAGCGCCTCTGGCTCGGTTCTCGTTCTTGTTAAAAGTGCCACTTTTTTTGTCGTGGGGAAAACACAGCAGCTTTGTAAAGCAGATCGCATTTGGGAGGAAGAAAGAATGACGAAAAAAGCAAATTAGGATCTTGACGAATTGCTAACGCGTCTGTCATTTTTAAAAAGGAACGTAAAGCCTCTCTCGCTTCTGCGCAAGCGCGCATCATAAATGGAACATTTACCTGCGTGAAAGCTCGACCATTTCATGCCAGCTTTCTAAGATGGTGGTCTGTATCTCACTCCGGCTGTTCGGCGCACAGTGAAGGGCAGCGGTGGGTGTGTGTGCTGAGGTGGGGCGGTGATGCAGCATGCACGATTCAGAAAACGTGACCCCCTCCGTTATAATTGGTATCTGCCAGCCTGAAAGAAAAAACACATCTCTAAGTCTTGCCCAACTGGCGATTAAAAATAGATGAAAAGACCACAGGTTTGAACCCCCTTCAATCCCCCCCCCCCCCCTCAATTCAATTCAATTCAATTCAATTCAATTCAAATTGGCTGTTTATTAGCACGACAATTAAAAAAAAGAATTGTGTTGCCAACTAAAATACATAAAGACAGAGAAAACATATCTTTTAATACTAAACAGTATCCCTTCTTCCTGTTTATTGAATAACTCCCTCCCTTCATCTATATCAAACAGTACCCCCTCTCTCCCTCTATATTAAAAAGTAGGTTTGAATCTCTTTAATCCTCTCTCTCTCTCTCTCTCTCTCTCTCTCTCTCTCTCTCTCTCTCTCTCTCTCTCTCTCTCTCTCTCTCTCTCTCTCTCTCTCTCTCTACACACACATCTTTTTCTGGTCTGTTCTCATGGCCTCAACCCATGAGCATGCAAATGACTATCAGTATGCAAATGACTATCATTATGCAAATGCATGCAAATCAAGCAGCGACCATGTGAAAATGAGTCTGGGGTGAATAAAAAAAAAACAGGAAAGGGGAAAGAGAGAGAAAAAAAGAGAACAGAATCCTCCCCGGGTGTTTGTACCCGTTTGGAGAGTGCCGGCCCGCTGCGTCGTTCGCGTTCTCTGCTTCGGAGCGTAAATCAAGACTGAGCAGTGGAAGCAGAAAATGGCCGTGCTTCTACATAACTGGTGCTCGTAAATGATAATACGCTGTTGTTTTGAATTTGGCCCATGGCCTTGCCCACTGGAGCTCGTTCGCCGCCCTTATGCTGGCAAAACTATGATTTATGAAGCAGACGAATTAGATGGATGCCTAGTGCCAGCGGGCAGGGCAAGTGTCACTTGAGAGCCACCCTCCCCTAAACAAGGCACCCTGCAAGGTGGAGAGAGACCGAGTGAACGATAAATGCTCTGAATAAAAAAGGAATATATATATTTGGTTGAAGTATTTTCTTTTCAGAAATGCAACCACGTTTTTAGTGGGTTTAAGTATCCCAAGCTAGATCCATCCAGCTTCGCATAGCTATGTATATTTTGCACCATTTTGCGCCATATCTCTGTTTGGAGAAACTAAAGCTGAGGGAACAGCGGCTTGAAAGCTGGTTCCAGGAGACCCCCGGGAGACCTAGTTTGAGGTTTGCTGTATCAAACCCCCCCAAGTCTCCCTGCCTGGTGTGCCGCGCAGCGACCTGAAACCTACAGTCTCCTGAAACCAAGTTCCAAGCCACAAAGGTCTTGGGATCGTAGCTGTGATGTTTTCGACAGAAAAACGCTCTTGTTATGTCAACTGGAACCACTTCATGTCATTCTCCTTGATCGTAGAACTTTGCACCTGCCTAGAAAAACTCATTCCAAACTCTGTTGAATCCTGGCCTTTGTTCTGTTCTTTTTCCAGCCACTTGATTTAACAGCTAGGCTACAATATAGAGCCACCTAATAAACGAGAGAGAAAAGCAAGGAAACGCAACAGAACAGGATGTCACAGCTATTTGCTATTCCGTTGGATTCTGTCAGTAAAGAGAAAAAAAGGCTCTTCTATGCAAAAGAAAAGGGGCTTTGTTTTGGGGTGGCGGGCAGAGAGGGGTGGGTTAAGTGCTGGTTGGGATAAGGCAAGGGGTACCGCTGAATGGTGGCAAAAATCCTTTCTAATTGGCACTTAACATTTTTGTTTTCGCTTAAGTAGTCCCTTATTAGAGTGTACTCTATAATTGTGGGAAAAGTGACAAGTGACATTAACAAGACCCCCCCCCCAATCTCACACTCCCCCCCCCCCCCCCCAGAAAAATACTTTTTTGTTTTCAGTGTCCCTAAAAGGTGTGGGGCGAGGAGGGGGAGGGTGAGAAGGGGCAGGAGGGATGGAACATGGAAGGCAAAATATACCCTTGTAGATTAATCCACTTTAATTATGGACGTTTGTGTTTAATGTCTCATCTTTTTACATATGGTAATTCTCGAAATAAAAGTGGTAAATAAGTGGTAACAAACTCTTGTTTGTTTAAGTCAGTATTTCTTCTGTTTAAACGGAACAGTTACATAAACTGTGAAGGTAATTTAGATCTTTTATTTAACATCATGTAATCAAAGAAAATGATCTTGCATAAAGTCTACCAGAAGGAAGCCATAATAGTAGTATTTCATGTTAGATTTCAAAATGTCACATTTTTCAAGTATATGGGGAAAACTATACAAAGCGGCGGTGTGTAATTCAATAGGTTAACATTATTCACCAGGTTTTCATTCGACTTTATGAAGCAAAATGACTTAATTCTATAGGGTGATGCAAAAGCCACAGCTGTAGACGCTTTCCCGAACTAGCGATCCCATTTTCTTATTGCAAGCTTCTCGTCGATTTCAATATGTAACCAGGAGACAATAAAATCCTACTATCGGCTTGTCTCGCCAACAAGCCAACACTGCAGGACTTGAGAACACAGTGTCTGGTTGCTCTTCAAGCCTGGTAAATAGACCCCTTTGTGGACCGGCTCAATTGACTGTGCAGTTGACTGGGATGGTGGGGGGTGGTGGGGACAATGGCTGCGTTTGCTACAGCTGACACTTCGGGTAGCTGCCTGCTTCTCCCGGCTCACGCAGCATAAAAGCCACAGCGAGCAAGTCAAGCATTCACGTTGGGCGACGAGTCTAGTCTGATTGTTAAACCGTCGCTCCGACGCGGGAGTGCAAGCAGAAGAGTTAAAAAGCCTGTTTTCAGTGTCTCGGAGTGACTTTAGTCTGGATTAAGATACAAAAGACCCCCCCCCCCCACACACACACACCCCCAGTCTTTGTATCTCAATTCAGTCCAGACTTTTCAATTCTTTCTCTACACACCGCAGGCCTTAGTAGTCAGGATATATTTTATTTGCATGTTGACTGCCTACTGCCATATTATTGCAGCTAGCCTTTTTTGTTTTTATGACAAGTTTATAAAAAAAGTCTATCTATCTATCTATCTATCTATCTATCTATCTATCTATCTATCTATCTATCTATCTATAAATATTTATTTCAGGATGTTTCAGACAAACACCATGATGCCTGAAGGTTTAAATAGAAAGGAATAGTAGTTTTTTTTTTACATCAGTAACTGTGTAGCCATCACAAACCTAATAGATTTCAGCAGAAATAAGTGAGTGTAGTTCTACCACCGTGGCATCAAAAGCCTTCAAGCACCTCCGCTGTTTGTTTTCAAACACGCTTTCCCTTGACCAAGGTGCGTTGAACACAGTGAAACGTGGGGAAGTTGGCTCTTTTGGGGCACAAACTTCTGGCCGTGTTTTTACAGAATCATTGTGAATCCTGTACTTGTCTCTGCTGCTTGAACTTTTTCAGCATGCTTTGTGTTTGGGGCACAGCAATGCTTCGTTTCTGCTGGAGGCGTTCTTGTCGTGGGTTTGCCACACGGTCTGTTTATTCAAGACTGAATGAGGAAAGTGATTGTTTCTGAGGAGGAAAGTGTGGCAGGTGTGTGTGTGTGGATATTGTTTGGCTGATACAATCTAATTGCAGGTCTCAGACAGGTAAGGTTTCACTCCCCTCCTGCCTCATGATGAACAGATGTGTTTGATTTTCACACAGAGCAGTTTTTCATCCATAGCTTTAGCTAGAGCCTGCTCTGTTGCGACTAAGAGAAAGGGGGCTCCCTCCAGTCCAGAGCAGGCTTGAGGCACGGAGACTGAACTTCTCCCTCCCTCCCTCCCTCACCCCCCTAAGAGAAAGGGTGCTCCCTCCAGTCCAGGGCAGGCTTGAGGCACGGAGACTGAACTGCTCCCTCCCTCACCCCCCTAGGAGAAAGGGTGCTCCCTCCAGTCCAGGGCAGGCTTGAGGCATGGAGACTGAACTGCTCCCTCCCTCCCTCACCCCCCCCCCCCCCAAGAGAAAGGGTGCTCCCTCCAGTCCAGGGCAGGCTTGAGGCACGGAGACTGAACTGCTCCCTCCCTCCCTCCCTCACCCCCCCCCCCCCTAAGAGAAAGGGTACTCCCTCCAGTCCAGGGCAGGTTGCCAATACCAGCCTCTGAAAATGAATCAGTTTCACACAAAGGAGCTTTCTTACCTTTCCGTCCTCACACTCCGCAGTCCCATCTTCATCCCATCTCTTTCTCTTCGTTTGTTTGGGTGTCTGTCTGTCTGTGTGTGGGTGTGCGTGTGTCGGGTCTTTGTATTCTTGTTGTCTTCCGTTGTGGTTTTTGGCCCCCCCTTTTGCCCCCCCTTGCCCCCCCCCCCCCCTTTGCCCCCCCACATCAGGAGTGTAATGGGATTCTTGTTACTTTCGGTTATCTAGCTTTATGAAGAATGTACAACACTCATACAGCTAGATAACCAAAGATAACAACCAACCCCTAGCCTGTCCTCCTCTGGAAGCAGCATGGCTGGCAGAGCCCGCACCTAGCAAGTGAAAGAAGACAGAGAAAACAGGGTTGAGACTTCTATATTAACAGAAGAGTGACGCTTCCATCTTTCTCTGAAGTAACAGTCAAACTGATTTTAACAAGGAAATACGTTTGACTCGTATCTCCAATTATGTGTTGGCCATTTTTTTCTGTCCGTCCTGGAGTTTTATATTTGAATGCTCAATCTGTTGCAAAGGAACACGGGTAATTCATTCAATCCACGTGTATTATAGCAAGGGCTGAATTCACGGTGAATGACTGCAGAACTCAGGAGGCAGTGCGTGGGATTATCAGGCGTTCTTGCTGTGGTATTCAGCTGGAATTCATGCTGGAGTTGCGGCTAATGTTTTGAAGTGTTGCCGGTGTAAGATCCTCCATGCTGTGTGGATTGTGGTCTGATGCGCTGGCAAACTGTGACACACTCGTTGGTTACTGCTTTCTCCCACCTTAACTCAAAAGAAATCCGTTTTGGCATTTTTTTTTTTTTTTTTTTTTTGAGGTCGATAAGTTAGCGACGCAAACAATAACGCTGCTTTGATAGCTAGAAAAACCGGATGCTGAGTTTGAAGCTTTGAAATGTTATTGTTTTCAAATGTACATTCAGTGCGGCACAAAGTATTATTTTGCTGTTGTTAAAGAACACAGAAATAGCAAGAATGTGTTCGATTTGAGGATTAGAGAACTGTACACGAGATTCAACGAAAGCGAAAACTCAAAACGAGAGGCAACATAGTGTGACACCTCACCAACCCGCGGGTCCACTCTACTCAGCTACAGCTGTGCTCAAAAGTTTTGCATCCCCGAGAATTTTAGGGTTGAGACATATGCGTCTTTCATAGTGGACCACCATCACAAAGCGCTTTACAGAGGTAGGCTGTGAACTGCGCATTATATGCAGAGTCACTTACGATAGGACATTGATATGAACATAATTTAGATATTTTTATTTTACATCATTTAATCAAAGAAACTACAAAACGATATCGCAAAAAAAGAAAAGTCTACCGGAAGGAAGCCATAATAGTAGCACAGTATTTCATGTTAGATTTCAAAATGTCAGTTTTTTTCCATTGTGGTCAAGTATGGAAAACTACAAAGCGGTGGTGTGCAATTCAATATGTTAACATTATTTATAGCAGGTTTTCATTCGACTTTATGAAACAAAATGAGTTCATTCTACAGGGTGGTGATGCAAAACTTTTGGTCACAGCTGTAGTCCACCCTATTGTCATATCAAGCTAAACCCATATCCTAGCAGATGCACCAAAAAAACACCAGTGTGAAAGATGCCAAGCGATCGAATCCGTGCGCCCCTTTCTATACCCTATTCTGGGCTGTGATTTGTCCTTATAAGCCCCACCTGGTATCACTGTCCCATGGCCGGGTCTTCTTTCAAAGGGGGCGGGGTCTCAGAGACCCGCCTCTCCTATCGCTCAGCATTCACTGCAGAGGAAGCATCTCGGTGTGGCACGGACCGGATTTTGAAGCAACCGGACCAGTGGAGTGGATCCAGCTGTGAGATGATTCTTAACTGGAAGCTCCCAGTTCAATCCCAGCTCAACCACTGACTCACTGCGTGTGTGTGTGTGTGTGTGACTCTGAGCAAGTCACTTCACCTCCTTGTGCTCCGTCCTTCGGATGAGACGCAAAACAAAGCGAGGTCCTATCAGAAGTGACTCTGTAGCATTATTAATGACTAATTAGTAATAATTGATGATGCGTTGCGCTTAGGTTTTCCTGTTTTAAAACGACAACGCTATAGCTTGCAACCCCTCGCAAAATAATAACCTTGCAATGCCCATGTCTGTATCGCATCTGATACAGCGCTTAGCCATCCCTTCATGCTATTGTTTATTAAATCCAGCCTCACAAACCAGAATATTTCACACGCAGTACATTATGACAGAAAAAAGTGTTTTGCACAAGAAACGGAATCTAGTTATATAAATATAGCAGCTTTGGTCCTTTCATAAGCGCTCGGGCGTTAAAGGCTTAAGCACATATTTATTACTGGGAAGAGCCACTGGTATGAAAAGTTAATGGTCAGTCTGTTTAATAGATCTAGACCCTTGACTCTGCGCTGTATTCTATTCGTTTATTTTCATTTGCATTGGTGGTCGGGTTTTTTTTAATATATATTATATATATATTTCACTCACATGCTACTTATAAATATCTATTTTTAAAATGTAAATATATATGGAAGAATGCTTCGAGTAATACTGCTCTTAAAATTTTAAATAAAAATGAAATTGAAAAGCTGAGTGATCTCAACTAAAAACTTCAAGAATAACGTGTGGAGTCTTGCATGAGATGACGATGCAGTTATGATCATTTTTCTAATTATTATACCTTTAATAAAATGCACGCTATTAGTAAGAGTGCATTTTCTACTGCTTAAAAAAAGAGTTCAATTTAATAAAAGATGTTCTAACATACAAAACTATCGGCACAGAGTTTTGGGTGCCGTAATTTGACATTCACTCTCTATATAACAGAACACAGCGCATCTGTCTGAGCCGTCTACATACAAGCGATCAGATAATAAAATGTGTCTTTTAAACTAGTTTGGAAAACAAAATTCCGCTAACACGGGATAATTTTGTCTGTAAATTTTGTGTTAGCTGGTTGTCACTGTATTTATCGTTAAAATATTTATTTTCCCTATTGTATCAGTCAGTAACACACGAGATAGTGATGTAACATTATTATTATTATTATTATTATTATTATTATTATTATTATTATTATTATTATTATTATTATTATTATTCAAATCAATTTTAAGCCATGATGTGAACTTCAGAAATCACACATGAATTTACTTGTAGTCATTATTTTAGGAAAAGAAAGAAAAATGACTTGTTTGCCTTTGAACCACGAATGAACTTTTAGTTACTGTGAAAGGCGCTATATAAAATAAAGATTGATTGATTGATTGATTGATTATAAATAGATTATAAATTCCTTAATCGTTCTGTACATTATTGCTGATGGTATTCGACGTGTGTTGTCTATTCAAAACCATTTTTTTTCAATACAGTACGTAAATATAAACTAGCATTTTAATATGTGTGTGTGTTTTGTTTCAATCGGATCTTTTAGATATATTTTTTATTGTTAAAAGCCACTTTCTTCAAACGTGTACAGTGATCACATATTATACAACAAGGGTACAGCATGCATGCCGATTTATTATTAAATATATTGCACGGTGGAATTGATTTGTAGCACAATGCATTTACATGCTGTGAAGAATTATTTTGATTTGAGTTGTTTTTTTTGTTTTTTTTTTAAAAAAAAGCATTAGGGGCTGAAATGAAAACGGTATTTATTTTCCTTACATTATCCAAAGTAATAAAATAAACCCTCCGAAACACGTTGCCAAGATTGATCAATAATGCAATACAGAACACGAATATTTACCTTCATCGATTACAGTTGTCTTACGAGGGACACATTTGTAGCAACCACGATAAACTAGATAAAAAGAGAAAAAAAATGTAAAGCCCAACATTTAGAAATATATCATATAAAACATGTTATAAACACATTTCGATGTTTTATTGAACTGGTTTTATAGACACGCATTATAGTGTAAAGCATATACAGAATACTCAAATCCCTTTATGTTGCACAGTGTTTGTCCTAAAACACTAGAATCTCAATGCAGCCCTGTAGCATTGCAAGGTTGTTTCAACAGAACCAATACACGCGTCTTAGTGTAAAATACTGATCTGACCAAATAAATACATAACATTAATATTAGGTGCAGATACTAAAAGACAAGAAAACGGTCATTTTCAAATATCTAGGACATTGGAACACTCTGCTCGTGCTGAAGATGTGTTCTGATTATCGAAGCGACGCAGCTGATTTAATAATAATAATAATAATAATAATAATAATAATAATAATAATAATAATAAATGGATCTTGAGATTCATGCAACCGTGTTTTGAAATTTAAGAACGCGCACTGAATTCTGTTTTAACAAACGGCGGTTCCGGTTCAGCACCGTGGCTAGTGGACAGCTACCCCGCGTCAATGGCTAATCGCCCGGGTCCAACTGCTGAAATAGGGAAAATGATAATAATAATAATAATACTATATTGGAGAGCTAACTTTAAACTTGCAGATGGACTCAAAAGGGTCAATTTCTCCAGACCCCCTATTGTATATAACAAATACGATAGAATCTGTAAAATGATCGGCACTGAAATATAAATATTCTCTTGTGTTGCGACCCTGCATTTACCAGCCGCAGTCTCTGATACCTGGGTGGGTTGAATTCCTTTGTCGAGGATTCCCTATCAGCAGAAAAAAAAAGAAAATGCGGCGGTGTTCGGTCCCTTGTTTCCCGGTTCGCGAATCTGATCAGTCCGCTGTTGTCTTGTCCGGGTCGAGTCCCCGGTCCGGTGGTTCTCCGCAGCGCGCCGTCAAACGCACTGTCTGACTCACCGCGAGAAAAGGGCAGTTAATTCATTCATCCAACAAGGCTACTGCGATCCCCGCCTGCTATTGGTGGAGCCGCGGCTGTGACGTCATTGACCCTGTCAACTCATCAATGGAATTCTGCATTCGGTTCTGAGCGGAGGGGAGTTTGCTGGCGCCCTTGGATGCGGTTTTAATTAAACTACTGTAGTTCGACCACCTCTTTTGGGATAATGGGCTCAGCCATAACTGTTGCAAAATGGTACAGCATTTTTGTCGACAGAGATATCTTTTTTAAAAACGTTGAGGTTATTTCAAGCTTAACAGTTTTTTTTTAAAAAATCGTCCGGAACCTTTCTTCAATGTATTATTAGCGTGTGATCATAATATATAGCCAGCCTATCTATCGAAGATATTGTATTTCAATTAGTTATATATATACAAACATTCAAATTATTTGCATTTGCAATAATGATTATCTTCAAACTGAATATATTTTGTTTATTACGCGTACAATATAGAAAACGACCCTCCAATGGTATACCGTACCATAGATTATATAAGGTTAATTTTGTACATTTTTTTAAACTTCTGAATGCACCTAGTAAACAATATGAATGAATTCACATGTTTACCATCAGACTGGAGAACGCAATTAAAATCCAGGCACGTTTATTCATTAAACAACAACACGAGGCACTTCTCAAAGGATATTACACAGAAATGTAATACTGACTGAATAAACTAAAAGTCAACGAGGCTTTAACAGGTGACTGAGACGTAACATTCCACCGCGTTTCGAGAATCCGGCATCGTTTTCTGCTTTTTTAGAAAGAGCACATGGTCTCACTAAAACCCATTTTTAATGCGATTTTTTTTTACCAGATTAGAGCATAAATTGGTCATCAAAAAATATGTTAGGTTTTGGGTTCAAATGTGTTTCGATTGTTATATGTACTTAAAACCTAAACCATTTTGAAACTAGCGACAAAATACATCTCTGGCCAAAAGTGTTTGCGTCACCCTGTGGAATGAACTCGTGTTGATTCATAAAGTCGAATGAAACCTGCTGGAATGATGTCACGTTAACATATTGAATTACACGCCGCCTTGTCTTTATTAACAACAATGTGAAAATGTGACATGAAATTCTGTTCTACTGTTGTGGCTACATTGTGGTAGGCTTTGTTTGCGATATCATTTTGTAGTTTCTTTGATTACACGATGATAAATGAAATATCTAAACCAACACACACACTCCACACGTGTACAAGTCTTGTTTCAAACCCCGTCGTGGGTCGCAAAAACAGCTCACTTTTAAAAGCTTTTATTTTATAATATTTGAAAGCAAAAAAAAAAAAAAAAAATCGAAAGGTCATTTAAAAAATACAAACTCGAGCTCCAGAATGCGTAAATGCAATATAATTTTTTTATTCTTATTCTTAATATTACAACAAACTAAAATAAATGACACGTCTTATTTAATACATAATCTCAATTTGCTCTCGGCAGTGTACAGCGATCATAATAAGATTATTATTAAAGAAACGCATTTGGAGATTTACGCTGACCGCGGTGACCATTGCAAATCACACCATTTTCCCTCGATTGCTTTATTCTGAAAAAAAAAACACGTTCCAGCAGCTCGGCCCTCACAAACACAAAAAACAAAACAACAACAACAACAATGACAACTAAAAAAAAACTTAAGTTGTGTTTGTCAGCAAACAAATGTCTAACAAATATGAATGGGCGGATTATATATAGTGTGCGCGTGTGTTCCAACACCCCCATTGCTTCTGTAGTTTTTGATTGGTCGCGCGTCTGAAATCAAACCACTGGGACTGAAAATCGTCAAAACAGGCAAATTTGTCTAATTGAATTGATGCCTTTAATCGGCCACCCGTGCAATTCATTTAAAACAGTAAAGAGAAAAGGAGCACAGAGCCACACACGGTAAAACGCAGGAGACTTTTTAGAAGTGGTTTAAGACGCCTGTTTAAAGCACAAAGCGGTCTGACGTTTTCACACAAGTGCCTATATATATATATATATATATATATATATATATATATATATATATATATATATATATATATATATATATATGTGTGTGTGTGTGTGTGTGTGTGTGTGTGTGTGTGTGTGTGTGTGTGTGTGTGTGTGTGTGTGAAAAAGGAATTAGCTCAAGGATGGGCTTGTAGTCTGAAACGTCCTGATATTATTATTGTTATTATTATTATTATTATTATTATTATTATTATTGACATTTTTGTGGACCTACATGACCTTTTTCTTTTTGGTTCTGCACCAATAGTTTCCCTTATTCATATATATATATATATATATATATATATATATATATATATATATATATATATATATATATATATATATATAATGTCTTCCACTGCGTTCATTATTTGCAGCCCTGTTCTGTTTAAAACCTGCGCGGTTCAATCTTTTGGAACATTGGATTGAAACGGTAATATCGAAAAGGTTAAAAAAAAATACAATAACGAGACTTCTACAGCACAACTCAGAAAAAGGGTTATTTTTCATAGCCTGGGCAAAAGGGGGGTTGTGGGAATACGATTGTGCAGGTGTATATTCCTGGCGCGATGTATACTTGTATACAACGCGTGATGATGTAAAAAAAAAGATTTGATGATAACACTCAACCGCTGATAACCATTGTGATGTCATAAGGACCGTTCCGCATTCCACTGTGTGATGTAAGTCACATGTCGACCCATGCGGTAAAGGTGTAGATTGCGTGTATATATGAGGAATGCAATGTTTCAATCAATGAACAATGGTGCTGTGTAAAGCACTAAAATGGTTTACCTGCATCACGTGGTCTCTAGGCATCGTTGTGGAGGACAGTACTGTACCTGTAATACAAACGATAAGTATGGTTAGCCAATCAGCACACGACCACGCCGCTTCGTCAACCAATCAGCGGAGCTTTGGCGATTAAATACACCAACCTGCTTTTGTAACGTCGTTAAAAATAAAAAAAAAACGATTCAATGTGCTGTTATTTACTGCATAACCCTAGTTCGCTTGATTCAAACTGGTACAGTCGTCTCTACCTTGCTTTTATAGAAAATGGTTTTTTTTTTTTTTTTGGTAATCTCCCTTTTCAGTCGGAGGTTGTTTTTTTTTAATGTCTTTATTTAAAGGGGAGAGGTGCGGTTGCAGCCATTGCAACATGCATCCCTTTGCCCGCGCATTAGCCAGTATTAAAGCCTATATTTTCACAGGTGAATAAGCTGCGTCCTGTTGCACGTATGTCATGTCGTGTTATGTTATGTAACTAATGCAAAAATTAATTTAAAAAAGCGAGAAAATCCTAACGATTTTATATATATATATATATATATATATATATATATATATATATATATATATATATATATATATATATATTTAAACTTTCTGTACTAAGTCTAAATACTGAGTCAAAATTTCCATCAGTGGAGATGAAGAGTTTCAAAATTCTCTTTGTTTTTATCTACACTGTAAGATACCTTTAATATTGACTTAATAACTGTATTTGGAGATTAATTCTAGTGTATATTTCCGTATTATTAAAGGTACATCATTTTTTTTTTACACTAATATTGAACAACGTTTACCATGATTTTAAAAAAATCAGGTCAATAAGGTACATTTTTACAGTGTATCTATTAACATCGTTTTACATTATTATTTATTTATGAGCAGACGCCCTTATCCAGGGCGACTTACAACTGTTACAAGATATCACATTATTTTTACATACAATTACCCATTTATACAGTTGGGTTTTTACTGGAGCAATCTAGGTAAAGTACCTTGCTCAAGGGTACAGCAGCAGTGTCCCCCACTGGGGATTGAACCCACAACCCTCCGGTCAAGAGTCCAGAGCCCTGACCACTACTCCACATACATCTCTTTATAATAGACACTATTATATCACACTTCAGTAAAAGGTCATTCTGCCCCACGTTTTGAACTTAATAACGTAGTGACGTTTGAAGAAATAGCTCGCCAATAAATAAAATGGTCTACTGCAATAAATAAATCAAATAAATAAATATATAGATAAATAAATACACAAACGGGTCCAAATGCCGTTGGTTTTATAATAATATTTTAAATAAGGTGCGATAGCTGAACATTAATACCTGTCCTACCCATATTAAGTCTTTGTGTTTCCAGCGGACCACTCGCTGTTTGATTCTATACTCTTAGAAAAAAAAAAAAAAAAGATTCTTCAAGGGTTCTTTATAGCATTCAATGGTTTCATATAGAACCGTTTTCATTCTCAAGTCAAAAAATAGCATCAGATCACAACAAAAACATAAAATCCTCAATCTGGATCCTTTTATAATCTACTATTTAGGAATATTATGCAGTTACCACGTAGAATTTTCACGGGCATTTAAAAAAAACATTACAAGTAAATGCAATAGGTCATTTTGACAGTAAAGGTTCTATGTGTAAAAACAGCAACACAAGCCATATCAAAATCTGATGCTTTCTTCAGTGAAACGTGACGCGCGCAGCTACAGTAGTTCCAGGCCTGCCGCAGGAATCATATTCTTGGTATAATGTCGTCTCCTCGTAGGCCTACATTTTAACAAACAGGCAAATCAGCCGGTAATCTCTGAGTGATCTGTGATTGCATTGTTGAACACGGACCGCAGTGTGCTTATAAACAAGCCCCCCTTTTTCTATTAATTTAACTATTATTACATAACACGCAATAAATACGAGGTGTATCGTTATTTTGAATGTGTACGGCCTGGATAACGGGTACTGTTGGTCAGTGGGTGTCTTTTTTCATAGGAGTACTAAGCACACACACAGAGACACACACACACACTGACACACACACACACACACACTGACACACACACACACTGACACACACACACACACTGACACACACATACACACACACTGACACACACTGACACACACACACGCACACACTGACACACACATACACACACACACACACACACACACACACACTGACTCATTTTCTAAACCGTTTCTGTGATATCCATGTGTGCTTAATGTAACACATACTTTTTTTGCAAACAAGAAAAAGCGTTTTGGTGTTTTCGGAATGTGTCACCCCTCAAGAGAACACTGTATTTAAAACGAAACACATAAACACGAATAGGATACTGTACCACTATTGCACGAACTGTGTACGCTTCGCATGATTTAAAATGAAATATATCTTCAAAGCAACTGAATCTAGTACAATGTGTATTATTATTATTATTATTATTATTATTATTATTATTATTATTATTATTATTATTATTATTATTATTATTATTATATAAGTATATTCATCTAAAACGAAGCCAATGCAAATACGATGCACATCAAAAGTATTCCACCCAAATGTTTGATTAGCGAAGCTTGCACAGGAACATCCGGGTCCATTCTTTTATATAATATAGAATCCCCACAACAGGTTGCAAAGTCTTGCATAAGCGGTCCAGGGTCGACGTTCTGCTGTTTAATCCTGGAATGCCGAGTGCAGGTGTTTGAACCTACGTGACGTAATCAGCCCTGGTTATTTGCAGAGGCAGAGTGACATGCAAAGGATTTTTTTTTTTTTTTTTTTTTTTTGCATTTGCATGCATGGGACGCGCACCGTGTATAATAAACACACGCGGCTGACACGCATTGGAAACGTATGGACGTTCATACGTGACCTATAATGAACACACCTGATGAACTAACGCATCTTTTGATGAAATAAAGGCAGATTGCATTTGTCTCGGATCTCAGATGAGCATGCAAGTTATATTATAAAAAGTGCAGATTAAAACTGCCGAATATTCAAATACATTTTTGTATATATATATATATATATGCTATATCTCGAGCACATATAGACCTATATGTGTGTGTTATGTGTGTGTGTTATTCAATATCAGATTTTGGAAATATATGTCTATAGATAGACAGATAGATTGATTCTTCTCTATACCACAGCTTCTTAACCCTATAACATGTTTATATATAAATAAGGGCGGGTATAGGTTATGCAGGTATACGAGAAAATGGGACAGACGGTTTTTGCAATGCAATATCTCAACTAACTGAATGCTTTTGCTTTTTCAAAGACGCCTCTGTTTATCCATGCACATGAAATCGTTGCGCATTTCAACTTTGCCTGCACGCACGCACATCTCGGCCATTATATATATATATATATATATATATATATATATATATATATATATATATATATATATATATAGGAATTCAATGACAGATTTCGCAATCTGACAGGTCATGTTTCCTTACAGTTAAACGGCGATCGTCTTCTTCGCTTTTGGAATCGGACAGTTTCTGGCCTCGCTGCTCTTTCCAGATTATAAACCGCGTGTGTCGGATTTGGGGAGACTTCAGTTTTGCCACCGTTTGAAACTACAGGGTGCATATTTGAATTTCAGAGAAGGGAGCGAGCGGATCACACGCCCTTTCTATTCGACCTCTTTCTAGAAGCGTGGTAGTAACACTTTTGGTATTTTCCGTTAGAAAAAGGTATTTAAACGCATCAGTTGTGTGCAGTCTGATACGGTGGATAAACGAGGGTATGGCACGGCCAAATATGTCAATGTTTATGATTCATCATAAAACGACGCTGTACGCTCTATACAACACTACAGGCGAGAATACTGCTTGCTTGCACCGATCAGCCGGTGCTATTGATGTAATTGCCCCCCCCCCCAAAAAAAAAACAAAAAAAACAAGACTAAAACGGGTTGGGTTTTGCCGATAAGACACTAAACCGCTATTGTGTGTTCATAAAGTGTGATAATTGCCGTACTTACCCTTCGGTTTGCAGGCGAGGCAGCGAGGGTAGAAAGCGTTGCACGTCCATCCATCCCAACCAGCAGGTCGGTGTAAAAAGCAGTGAACGCTGATGCGCAGGCGCTCTCACTCTCTCTCTCTCTCTCTCTCTCTCAATCTCTCTCTCTCTCTCTCTCCTCCCGCAAAGCAAGCTCGTGTGCCGGTCGCGTCGTCTGTATAATCTCCCTCTCCCATCTCTTAAAAAAAAAATATATTGAATATGTTCTGGCGTCTCACACGCTTTGAAATATACCCACCGCTGGCCCGTCCCATCGATGACACGGCGCGGGAAGACTCCCCACCTCCTGAAATGTAGCCCCCAAAATAATATAAAGGAGTAAATATATCCCCCTCCCCTCCTCCTCCTCCTCCTCCTCCTCCTCACCTCCCTCTCTTTCTGTTGCTGTCATTTTCTGCCTGCCTTTCGCATTTCAAATGACTCCTGATTCGCGCCTTTTCTCCCCCCCCCCCCCCCCCAATACTGGAAGTCTGTTCAGAATCTTTAATTTCAAATCGCTTCTCGCTCCTTTTCTTTTCTGTGTCAGTCTTGCCTGTTTCCAATGCTATAGTGTTGCATTACTGTAGCCTATTGATATTCTTCTCTGCTTTTGAAGGTATTATTATTATTACTTAGTATTATTAATTTAGTATTATTCATATTATTATTATTGAGATGTAAAGGCGTAGATATATACCTATATACAGTGTGTATATTTATTAGAACGCCTCACGCTTTGTGATTGCTATCCTTTATATATTTACCTGCATGAAAACACCTCTGGGGGTGAGAATTTCAATCTCCGCTCAGTAATCAGGGATATAGAAACACACTCTGTGAAAATGTCAGACCGCTCTGTGCTTTAATCAGGCGTCTTAAACAACTTCTAAAAAGTCTCCTGCGTTTTACCGTGTGTGGCTCTGTGTTCCTTTTCTCTTTACTGTTTTAAATGAATTGCATGGGTGGCCTATTAAAGTCATCAATTTAATTAGACAATCGCTATTAATTTGTCTATATTGACGATTTTCCAAGATTTTCAGTTCCAGCGGTTTGATTAGATGCGCACACTAAACATATAAAGGGCTTTTTTCCAGAATATATATATATATATATATATATATATATATATATATATATATATATATATATATATATATATATTAATCGCCTTGTGTGAACATCCAAATAACTTTTTTTCACATGATGTATGTATGTTTTATTTAAAAGTGAAACTATACGTTTCTAGCAACCCCTCAATGTGTATCCAAGAACCATAGAGTCTTACAGAAGCGTCCCATCGTCCCCCGTCTCCTCCTCTCTCACACACACACAAAAAAACACACACACACACACACACACACTCACACACACACACACACAAACACACACACACACACACACACACACACACTCCCCGCTTACTCTAGGAATGCGACCGCGAGCCTGCAAGGTCACACCGTGGAAATCGGCTTCTATCTTAAATACCAAGTTCAGTTCAGACCTACAGACTGGGGATAAGGAGAGAGAACACGAGAGAGGGGAGGGGGGGGGGGTCTGGGGGTCTGGGGTTGGGCTGATTATCATAATAATCACATCTCGGGGACCAAAATCTCCTTTTGAATACATTACTTGTTCTATAGGAGACACACACAAGAGCGCCACTTTCTAAAGACCACTAACTTGTTTCAGTGTATTGGATCCCCCCCCCCCCCCCCCCCCCCCGTCCCCCCCCCCGTCCCCCTCAAAATTCGTCGTCCCCACGCCATTTCTTTTTGGGACACCTTGCTAAAATATTAAACTGTAAAAAAAACAAACAAACAAAAAAAAAACAGTTACTGTTCCAACGTTTCTTCATATCGCCCGCCGCGTGTTTTAGCCGCGACAGGACTTGGCCCGTGTTTGGTAACCAAGGGAGTGTTTTTCGGGCGCTGGCTTTGGAAGGAGTCCCGGAGCGTCTAATGGGCCGTAGAAAATGTACAATTGACTCGCTTTTCTCCCACCCCCATCCCCAGGTCCCTGGGAACCCGGAGACTCTCCAAAGTTGACAAGACTCAACTGCTGAATGAATGTTGATGAGATGTCTCAAGTTCATTATCAAAAAAAAAAAAACCCTTTTCCCTCCCCTGAACCCCTACACTAATGTTAGTTTTTTTTTGCCTTCGACTAGACACTAGCCGTTGCCAAGAAACCGCAACACCAGGGCAAATGTGCAATATATGCGATGCAAGTTATCTGTGGCAGATACTATCGCACGCAATGTCTCTGTTCATTGAGGTCTACCGCCAGACTACAATGGCTTACTTGTCGACAGTCACTCGGGCCTGTGAAATAACCAGCCTCTTTCTGACGCTCTGCAGCTCGCTAATATCGTGTTGACATTGTATTATATTTCCGTGTGTTATAACGAAAGCTGAGTTCTCTTATATCAGGGCTGTTGTGACTATTGTTGGAAGATAATCGACTGTATATTTTATCTATTATTATTATTATTATTATTATTATTATTATTATTATTATTATTATTATTATTATTATGAATTTACAGGGCAGTGCAGGTTTACAATAAAAAAATTAATATTTAAATATAGTTTACAGTAAGTACAAATTATACTGCTCAAGTACAATATGAACTAGGATGCAACAAGTTAGGATTACCAAAAAAAAAATCACAAATACAAGCTTCCAAGACCCTTATTATTATTATTATTATTATTATTATTATTATTATTATTATTATTATTATTATCTTCTTGACACCTGCTATCCTTTCAACATGTTGTTTAATCTCTGCCTCGTAGCCCACGTGACTCTTAGAAAGGAGGCGGAAGTCAGCGAGGCACTTCCTGTCCAGGATGTGTTCAGTCCATCGACATGCAACACCAACAGCTAAAGGGTTTTGTTTTGTTTTGTTTGTGAAGACTTCTGTCCAAAACGTTTGTCAATGTATTTCAAGTTCCGTTTTACATCCATCCATCCATCTATCTATCTATCTATCTATCTATCTATCTATCTATCTATCTATCTATCTATCTATCTATCTATCTATCTATCTATCTATCCTAAAAGCTGCTGGCAACGCCATAATTAAAATCCTTCCATATGTACAGTCGTGTGCCCATGTATCCGAACACCTCCAGATGTGTCATTGATATCCTTTAAATACCCGCCTGCATGAAAACACCTCTGTGTGTGAGAATTTCAATCTCCGCTCAGTTATCAGGGATATAGAAACACACTCGTGTGTGAAAATGTCAGACCGCTCTGTGCTTTAATCAGGCGTCTTAAACCACTTCTAAAAAGTCTCCTGCGTTTTACCGTGTGTGGCTCTGTGTTCCTTTTCTCTTTACTGTTTTAAATGAATTGCATGGGCGGCCTATTAAAGGCATCAATTCAATTATACAATCACTACTAATTTGCCTATATTGACGATTTTCCAAGATTCAGTCATAGCGGTTTGATTTCGCACATTCAATCAGAACTACAGCAGCAGTGGTGTGTTCTAGCACATGCGCACAGCGCGCATAGTATTTGCCTTTTGATTTCTGAACGCATGATAATCTGCCACCATCACTGCTTTATAATGGTGTGTGCGTGTCTGTTTAGGAAACGCACTGCCATAGGGAGGCGCATTCACTCAACACGATGGCACTGCGTTACCAATTACAGCCACGATACAATCACAGCCATACGCAACGATTCGTATCGCTTCATAACAGGGGCGATTGCGCTGTAAACAAACGCATTCCAACACCATGCAGGATAACCCCAATTTTATTTTTCAATTATATTTTTTTAAAAACACTTTTATGGAGTTTGAGAAGTTGTGCCTGCCAGAACTTTTAATAATAATAATAATAATAATAATAATAATAATAATAATAATAATAATAATAATAATAATTGATGCGTTATGAAATAAATATATTTTACGTGACAGAGATGCTCAGGTCAACAGAAACTGTAATGGTAGCTGTATGTTTGAATAGTCCAGGGCTGTCATATAGACCGCGTACATTTACACTGTGAATCGATGCATTCCATATATAAGTAACGCACAGGTTGAATAGCGGCTACTGTAGGTTCTGTGCTGGTCTGGCTCCGGTCTGGCGTGATTGGGTTTCAAATGAAGATCTAGCTCATCCAGACCGCCTTCAATGAGGGTCTTTTTTCTTTATCCTTGTCCTTTTTTTAAAAGTATTTTCTCACCAGTTCCGATAAATTGAACCCGTTGTCTGGGTTTGTGAAACGTGTTCAGCGACTCAAAGCCCTTTCTCCTTTGTCCGCTTAAATCTGCTCATATTGAACCCCATAGAAGCCGATAACACGCCCCCCTAACCCCCCCATCCCCAAACCATGTGAGTCAGACTTCTGTTTTTTTTTCTGTGTAATTTGCTCATTAGTAGAGAAAGCTAAGCAGCGATGTAATTATATTCCGATAGATTTTACTATAGATTGCGTCAGGCTTCGCTATTTTTTTTTTAGTGTGGGTCATCGTGCATTATTTGCAGGTTTATATTAATTACAGAAAGAAAAAAAATCTATCAATAACTTTTCTTTATCTTTTTGCAATTATTACTGTTATTATGAGGGGCGTGCCAATGTTACCTACTTGAACATAGCATCATATATATATATAATGTGTGTGTGTGTGTGTCTGTGTGTGTGTGTGTGTGTGTGTGTGTGGTGTGTGTGTGTCTCTGTGTGTGTGTGTGTGTGTTTGTGTGTGTGTGTGTCTGTGTGTCTGTGTGTCTGTCTGTGTGTGTGTGTGTGTGTGTGTGTGTCTGTGTGTGTGTGTGTGTGTGTGTGAGATCTGATTTAATATTATACAATGCAAAAAAAAAACCATGCATTCCAATGTCATGCAGCAATTAAAACACATTAGCATATATGCAAATGAAGCGCAGAACATGCAATTTTCAAATGGGCAAATGGCGGAGAGAGAGAGAGAAAGAAAGAGAGAGAGAGAGAGAGAGAGAGAGAGAGAGAGAGAGAGAGAGAGAGAGAGAGAGAGAGAGAGAGAGAGAATTTTTGGTTCTGAACGCCCCAGTTATACATTGGCTAATCGTAATTTGTGTGTGTGTGTGTGTGTGTGTATAATTACACACACATACACACAAACAAATCTCAATGTACAGAATTATACCAATTGCCAATAGCTCATCGTAGTGATCTGTAGTTTTCTAAACGTTGTGAGCGAGGCAGTAACGCAATTGAAACTGTTGTCTTTATTTCACCAGCAACCTGCAAAACAGCGTATTGATTCTGCAGATATTCAAATAAATGACACTGCACGATTAAACCATTTGGTATCAGCGCTGTTTTTTTTTTTTTCTTCAAGAGGCCAGAGAATAAAAAATAGACACACACTCTGAAGACGTAGATCGTGCTTTTCAAATGCAACGATATGAATCGGAATATAACAGTGCTGTTTGTATAGTGGCGTGTGTGTTACCCGCAGTGTGTGCGTGTAAATCACTAGGATACGCATCTCACACAGGAGCAGCATCGACTCAACTGCATGAAACACATACAAAAAAAAAAATAATAATGTTCATGTAATATAATATATTGATCATCTTTTTGAAAAGAGATATCTGAAAGGACAAAAGTCTTCATAGCTAACTTATTATTATTATTATTATTATTATTATTATTATTATTATTATTATTATTATTATTATTATTATTATTATTATTTATTTCTTAGCAGACGCCCTTATCCAGGGTGACTTACAATTGTTACAAGATATCACATTATTTTTACATACAATTCCCCATTTATACAGTTGGGTTTTTACTGGAGCAATCTAGGTAAAGTACCTTGCTCAAGGGTACAGCAGCAGTGTCCCCCACCTGGGATTGAACCCACGGCCCTCTGGTTAAGAGTCCAGAGTCCATTTAAAATACAAAACTAACTAACTAACTAATAAATAACACCACACAGAAACCCCACCCGAACATGCCCGGAGACGCCCGTGTCCTCCCCCTGTGTCCTTTATCACCGCACACACCTAGTCTTATTTCATTATGCATCTAGAGGTGTTTGATCATATTACATAGGGTTACCATATGGCTCTAGATTAACCGGACGCTTTGAGACAGACCGGGATTTCAAAATTCCCCCTAAATTGAAAGTAATTCACGTATAAATGAGCTCCACCTTTGCTGAGATTAATCCTGCTGTGGTGGAATTGCTTGGTCGCAGCAAACAATTCACACGGATCAGCTGCTTCTGATCAGATCTTAATGAACGAATATCTAATTTATCGATAGAGCAACGAGATGACGATGCGATTGTATTTGCAGAATAATATGGGCGATTGAATTTTAACAAACAGAAAAAAATAGCGACTGGCTGCAATTCATTCTTAGTATAATACAATTATTTGACGCGCATGGGGGTATTTAATCACCATTCTTAATTGTAGCTAAGGATGGTTCATTTACACCTTCATTTATTTCAATTTAGGGGCAAGTTTGAAATCCCGTTCTGTCTCACAGCGTCCGGTTAATCTGGAGCCATATGGTAACCCTAAATTACAGCTAAATAAGATAAAAGCGAGCCGCACCATTCAAACGCACAGCTATGGGGTTAATATTCTGCTATAGCGGTCACAAAACAGACAACGAGCTGAGTGTATTGCTATAGCGGCCATTGCAATATCCCTATGAATTCGCTTGTTCTGTATAACATATGACCCTAATACAGGCAGTTCATACGATGAATTTTGTTTGTTTTTTTTTTGCATACAGGCACATGTCATGCATGTTTGCATATGAAATATTTGGGATACTTACACGATTTGCAAATCATCTGTAAATGTTGCATATTTGGTATGTGCATGTATTATTATTATTTTTATATATAGCACGCACGCTGTGTCAAGCTGTGTGGTTATACATGTAGTAAAAGCTCTGTTTTTTTTAAAAAATTTGCAGATTTTTTTCCAAAGGGTAATTTTTACAACTCCACGTGACCCACGCGCCTCCCTCCAATCATTATCGGGACACGCGTGGGCCTGTTTACATCTTCACTCTTACTTGAAGCGTAACAATATTAGAACGTCATTTCAATATTATATGCAGAGATTTTTAAGTGGATTATTAAATGTTAACACACCAATGTATTTTATAATGGCTGTGTCTGATATCTGTCTGTCTATCTATCTATCTATCTATCTATCTATCTATCTATCTATCTATCTATCTATCTATCTATCTATCTATCTATCTATCTATCTATCTATCTATCTATCTATCTAGCAATGTTTGAGGACGTCTGGTGTGTAGACAGTGTGTTGTGTGCTGTTAAGGATGGTGATCTGGAGGAGTATCTGTGATGTGAATTTTTATGCGTCCATAATATTTTATGTATTGTTTTGTTCACCTTGGGTGGATCTGAATTGATTTCGTGATAATATGTTTTATAAATATTGATTTTGTGTATTTTATTTAATTGTTAAATAAAGTTTTTTAAAAAAGTAAAAAAAAGTATCTCTATCTATCTATCTATCTATCTATCTATCTATCTATCTATAAATTGTGTGTGTGTGGCACGTTTTTATATAAAGCACATTGTCAGGTTTGGTTAATTTTGTTTTTCGTGTTCTTAATTGGCTGTAGCATTTCACTGTCCGTTTTCTGTGTTTTCATTTTTTTTTTCTGATAGGATATTGAGGCTTCTGCGAGAAACGCCTTTTTTGTTTCTAAAGAGCGGGCGTGGATTACGTTTTATTTAATGCTAGCCTGTCGTCTGTGTCCGATTGGGAACAAAAGCAGAGAATTCGAGTGAGGAACGTGTATCAATCAATCAATCAATCGATCGATTGTATTTTTATATAGAACTTTTCCCACATAGCGCAACATACATCAGCAATTGCTAATAACACCTGATACATGAAATAAAAACTACATTAGAAACAGCATTTTAAAAAGCAATTTTTAAACGAGAGTTCATACAAAAGCCATTACAGTATATACATGCATGTGAAACACCCACTAGAAGTTATACTAAATAATAATAATAATAATAATAATAATAATAATAATAATAATAATAATAATAATAATAATAATAATAATAATTACCAAAAGCCAAAGAAAACAAGTGTTTTTTTTAAGTGTAGGTTTTTAATTTACATGTATAACATGTGGTGTGTTGTATATCCCATTCTCACCCCATTAAGTGTCACTGTCCTTATTTGAGAACAGGCTACACTGTCATTGTGTGGAGCCTTTTTTAACCGGTATCTACCTGTGTTAATTTGTTCTGATTTTAACCGCTAAAGTCGAAATGCAATGTAATCAGATTTAAATAACAGGACAACGGCGCTTCATGGGATAAAGCGATCAAAAAAAGAAACAGGGTTCGGACGGTACGCCTGGTCCTGTAACTGGATTCAGCGCAGTGGGTTTGGGGCTTTTCCAGTCCGAACTGGATGAATCCTGGCGTCCCAATAGAAGGGCTGGGTACATACCCGTTCTGACCCCTTTACAAAATACGGATCACATTTTTTGATTAGTTTGTGTCTCCCCTTATCTACACACGTCTGCTCTGTTTCAGCAATCTAAGAGAGCGTTTAGTCCACAGTAACATGCGACCCACGCGTGACGGCCTTAAAGGGTCATTTCCATGCAACAGGTCACGCTGTGCCACTTGTAAATACATCCGCAACAGAGGGGCACAATCTTCATTCACTGTTCATGAGCACCAGTAAAGGGACAGTGTACCGCATTGGCTGCGTGAAGTTGAACAAACAGGTACTTTGGAGAAACCAAACTATACCAAGTGACCACGCTGCAGAAGGCATCGCCATGTGTGGTTATAAATCGCTGCTAATGCAGCCAGGAAGCAAAAAGAACGCGAATTCGTTCATCAAATGAGGCACTTTGGAACCTCTTGGAATGAACGTTCTGTTTTGACGTCATCGTGACATCACCGTGACATCATCCTCCGGGACTGTTTTTTCTTGTAACAGTGGCTTGAACAATGATATCATTGTTTTGTTTTTTTTAGTCAATTTTCAGATTTTTCTGTACATGACCTTTTTTTCTTTTTGATAGATAAAGTTTTTTTTGCTCAGCTTCTCAAGGTTTCTCTATGTTTAACACGCCTCGGTCAAGGGAAAGCGTGGTTGAAAACAAACAGCGGAGGTGTTTGAAGGCTTTTGGTAGAACTGTACACTCACTTATAGCTATAGAAATCTGTTCATGGGTTTGTGATGTCATCTAATACGTAGTAAATGATGTAACGATCTTCTGTTCCTTTCTAATTGTATTATTTATTTTATTATCAATATGATGTCATTGATATGAGTGTATGTGTTTAAAATATGCTAAAAAAATGTATTAATATATATATAATTTTATATATTATTTTTTAGCATATTTTAAACACATACACTCATATCAATGACATCATATTGATAATAAAATAAATATAGCCTCCATTATTTTAGCATATTTAGCATTTTCCTTTGCCTAAATTTAATCTCATAACTGTCTTTACATAAAACACAAATACCCTATATATATATATATATATATATATATATATATATATATATATATATATATATATATATGTATGTATATATGTATGTATGTATGTATGTTGCATGTCTCAAACGCCCTTGTTGTTTTTTGTACAGTATAGTCGGAGCTGCCGCGGAGTATCCGTGTAATCTGTAGACGTGCGCGGTTTCTCCGCATGTGTTTTTACAGGAGAATTTAAATCATTTTAATCGTAGCATAGACGCGCCGCACCGATTTCTGTATCATATTTCGTTTTATTTATTGATTTGTTATTTTTTTTTGTCGTGAAGAAACACGCTGGGACAGATTTCCCTGTGAATGCAAATGCAGCTTTATGAAATACATCCCCGGAGCGCGCAGTTGCAAGAGAACAACATTATCTTGTATTTGTATTCAATAACACATATATATATATATATATATATATATATATATATATATATATATAGTTTTTTTAGTAGTTTTTTTTGTTTGTTTTTTATTTAGTTTTTTTTTTTAAAGGGTATTTCGGTGGCTTGGATGTGATTAGGGATTTTAAGAATACACGAGAGAGCTGCGTTTATTACTGGACAGTTAAGGCAAGCGAAGCTAAACAGTACCTTGTAAAATGTGTAAGTCTTCCTCGCATACGTGTGTGTGTTATTCAATATATAATTATGAACACGTGCGTATGTTTTATTAAAGCATAAAAAAGCAATATATATATATATATATATATATATATATATATATATATATATATATATATATATATATATATATATATATACGCTTAACCCAAACACTATAAATAATCACGAAGCACACATATTTAAAATACATGTAAGTACTGAATATATATCCCAGATCGTCGATTACCTGCTTCATATACAAATCAGAGGGACATGTTGCCCGTTTCTATGTGAATTACTAATTGTGTTCTACTGTGCCTTGCATAGAAACTGACGTTCATTTAACAGGTGTATTAAATTAATTATAACTGTTTTTTTTATTATTATTGTAGGCGTGCTTCTTTTTAAAATTGAAAATTTGAAAAAAGTGGAAGTTATAAGAAAAGAGTGTTTTTATTTTTATTTCCTTTTAAATCGGTCATTAATAAAAATAATAATAATAATATTAACTGAGAAAACAGCTAAACGTTGGGTGTTCTTGAAAAACGTCTGCTATATATATGAATACAAAGCTTTAGAAGGACTTCTATAATGATGAGAAGTGGCTGCTTGATGTTATTAGGGTATTAATCGTTAATTCGTGGTCAGACACTGCGATTGGAACGTTAAACATGAAACATTATTTTGAAGAATTATTGATAGTAATAAAAAAATATATATACGTGTCAGTCAAACGGCCAATTAATCAATCTTGTTTTTTATAGCGTCTTTCGTGGCTTAGCCAGCGAATATATATATATATATATATATATATATATATATATATATATATATATATATATATATATATATATATATATATATATATATATATATTAAATAAAACCAGCAACTCGCCTTCCTATTCCAAGGGCTTTGAGAGAATAGAAAGCCGGACCGCAGCTCGAACTCAAAGCCATCAATCAAATCCATCGAAGGATTGCGCGTGTGGGTATGTGACACTGAACAGAAGAATGGGACCTGACATGCGCAGAAACCTTGACAGACAGCAGGCGCCACTGCGGTGCGGTGCTATTAGTTATTATTATTATTTATTAATGAGTCATTTAGCAGACGCTTTTATCCAAAGTGACTTACAGAGACTAGGGGGGTGAACTATGCATCATCAACAACTGCTGCTGCTGCTGCTGCAGAGTCACTTCCAATAGGAGCTTGTTTGTTTGACGTCTCATCCGAAGCACGGTTTGTTTATTGTTTGTTTATTTAGCAGACGCCTTTATCCAAGGCGACTTACAGAGACTAGGGTGTGTGAACTATGCATCAGCTGCAGAGTCACTTACAACTACGTCTCACCCGAAAGACGGAGCACAAGGAGGTTAAGTGACTTGCTCAGGGTCACACAATGAGTCAGTGGCTGAGGTGGGATTTGAACCGGGGACCTCCCGGTTACAAGCCCGTTTCTTTAACCACTGGACCACACAGCCTCCTAACATGACGTCATCACCGCGTAACGGAGAGGCCGTGTACGGCACAGACAGGGCTGTATATCTGATCAGTGCCGCCGGTTTTAGAATACAAAATAAAACAAAACAAAACAAAACCCCCAAAAAACTGAGTCACATCGAATTAATCCCCGCTCTCACACATCCACGCACACGGTTCATTTGCATGTCGGGTCCCACGGTGCCAAATTACAATAGCGAACAATTAATATGCGCATAAATTAAAAAAAACAGGGAGCGTTCTCAATTGCAAACACATGCAACCGTGCCAATGAGAGAGCGCGAAGTTTCAAGACTGGCGGTTCACACGCTGATATTAGAGAAGGAAGAAGGGGGGGGGGGGGGGGGGGGGTATTTTGCCTCTCTCCCCCAGCTCACAAAAGGGGCGCCCCCACTTAAACTATGTCCGTTTCCCAAACAGTGCGCCGGACCAATTAGCGAGGTAAACATACAGCCGGGTTCAGAGCGCTGGAGTGATGGGAAAGAAAGCGATGGGCAGTGATTCTTACAGCACTGAATCGATTATCTATCTATCTATCTATCTATCTATCTATCTATCTATCTATCGCCATAAGTTTTGCATCCCCATATAGCATAAATTAATTTTGCTTCATAGAGTCCAATGAAAGCTGCTGAATAATGTTCCCTTGTTAACATATTGAATTACACACCGCCGCTTTGTATAGTTTTCCATATACTTAACAACGAGAAACTGACAACAATTAAAACAAGTGACATTTGGAAATCTAACATGAAATACTGTACTGCTATTAAGACTTTCTTTTTTTTTGCGGTATCATTTTGTAGTTTATTTGGTTACATGATGTTAAATGCAATAGGCTATCTAAATACACATACATGTATACACACAGTATGCCCTTCTCGTTTATTTGATTATACAGCTCAGTAAGAATACTTAGAGCTAAAGTTAATGTGACGTCATTCATTCCCATACAAACTACCTGAAACGAACGCATTTTAGATGGCTGTATGACGTCATGCGGGCGTCTTTTACTGCGTAAACTTACAAAATGCTGTGGTTGAAATATACAGTCTAACCAAGAAGGAAGAGCCACGTTAAACTCAATACACGGGTTTGTATTGGGCAGCGAACCACATAACCGCGAAATTCTGAATAAAAAAAAAACTTCAAAAGATTTAAGAAGTTTGTGTCGTTTTCTGATTATTTTTCTATATTGACACGTTTAAAAAAAATAGGCGAATCGTCGAATTTAGTTGCACGCAGTATAGTAACTCAATCGAGTTTACTCCCTCTGCAGAACAATATCCATTGAAACGCTAAGGTTTTGTCGAGAAATATATTTTTTTTCGAGGAACGCACATAGCAAATGGCTGTCTGGTTTTGAGTTGATCCCGATCTGGTGTCTCGCGTTAAGACAGTTCTCTCGCGTACTGTCAGAACCCCTATATTAGAATTCGATCTCCTTTTTAAGGATTTATTTTTATGACAGGTTACTGGCTAGTGTTTTGAACAGTATATAATGTATTGCTTTTGAAGAGCCGACTTATCGCTGACAGTAAAGTCTTTATATGCACGTGCTGTGGCTACCTATAGCGAGTTTGCTGAAGTAAATAATACGCAATCACAAAATATATTGATTAGTTCTTTAGCCGATAAATAACGGAAAGAAAGAGCAATACACAATATCATGTTTATATTCAAAGCTACAATGTGTATGTGTGTGTGATATTTATCTATCTATCTATCTATCTATCTATCTATCTATCTATCTATCTATCTATCTATCTGTCTGTCTGTCTGTCTGTCTCTCTATCTATTTATCTCTCTCTATCTATCTATCTGTTTATATATGCAACTCAATGGTGTTGAATTTAAACATGCAAGACAGGCAATCGATTCAAAGACAAACGTTTCGACAAAAAAGCCTTTTTTTCTTCAACATTGAAGACATTAAAAAAAGGCTTTTATAGTCGACACACTTGTCATTGTATTTATAGCGTTTTTAATTTCTAAATTCAGCCCTGTTATGTATTTAATAGCTGGCGCTGTGGATCACGTGTGCGTTTGAAGAGTTTATAACCGCACTGCGCACAAATGATATCTTTTGAAATCAATCGATCATCAATCAATCAATCTTTATTTTATATAGCGCCTTTCATAGCGGAGCACCCTCACAAAGCGCTTCACAAGATGCAGTAACAACATTGAAAATGCATAATACTTTAAATACAGAGAAATGCATCATACATGATGTACAGTAAAAAACAATACATAAAACAACACAGTGAAAAATGCATCGTACATACAGTGGAAATGCCTTTCTGTTATATAATCGATTTCTCATGCAACGATTATTATTATGATTATTTTTTACAATAGATACAATTTTGAAATATTAAAAAAAAGTGCAACAATACGCTACTTGTACGGGCAACAGTGTGGAGTAGCGGTCAGGGCTCTGGACTCTTGACCGGAGGGTCGTGGGTTCAATCCCAGGTGGGGGACGCTGCTGCTGTACCCTTGAGCAAGGTACTTTACCTAGATTGCTCCAGTAAAAACCCAACTGTATAAATGGGTAATTGTATGTAAAAATAATGTGGTATCTTGTAACAATTATAAGTCGCCCTGGATAAGGGCGTCAGCTAAGAAATAAATAATAATAATACTTGGATATTTGGCAAAAAAGGAAATCCTCCATATGGAAATCAATTTAAAATTAGCTTTATTATTTTTTTTAAGAACTTCTGGCGACAGGGGGAATAGAACGCGAGCTGGACACGTGATGAAATCTTCACGGAAAAAACTATTATGTCCATCATACTATATTATTAAATTAGCTCAATACAATTAATTCATATATTTCATAATACATGTTTCCCGTATCCCGCGCATGCACATAATTGAACTTGGCGTTTCATTTATTATTATTATTATTATTATTATTATTATTAATCCAATTCATAGAGGCGATTTGAAATGTACAGCCGACTTACCTTTATTATTATTATTTATTTATTAGCTGACGCCCTTATCCAGGGCGACTTACAATTGTTACAAGATATCACATTATTTTTACATACAATTCCCCCATTTATACAGTTGGGTTTTTACTGGAGCAATCTAGGTAAAGTACCTTGCTCAAGGGTACAACAGCAGTGTCCCCCACTGGGGATTGAACCCACGACCCTCCGGTGAGGAGTCCAGAGCCCTAACCACTACGCCACCTCTTAACCCTTTAAGGACAGGATAGTTTTGTCATTTTTCGGGGCATTTTTTAAACTGACATCACCTACCCGTTATTTTAATGTTCTGTTTAGCAATATTGTTATGATAACTAAACAGTGAAAGCGGAAGTCTAAATGCAAAATGTAATCAAATTGCATAAATAGATGCAGCTCGCGTTCGGATTTCCTTTTTCTTTCTCGTTTTTTTTAAAAAAAAAGAAAAATCATTAATTTGGTACTTGTTGCATTAATCGAATTATGGGGACATTTATTTTACATTTCCAAGAACCTGTTTCATGCGTTCTGTAATCAAATTATTTTACAGTTAAGATTCTATTTACCTTTTAAGCCCTATAGTCCTATTATTATTATTATTATTATTATTATTATTATTATTATTATTATTATTATTATTATTATTATTATTATCTGTTATCGGTATGTAACCATTTTCTGTTGTGTACTTTTTGTGAACAATTAATTTGAAAAAAAGACGAATGCTACAAATGAATGTAAAGACGATTAAATATATAGAAAATTCACCATTTAATTAAACACCGCCCTCTGCTGTTCACCACGAAGAAGGCAACTACGGTCGCAGCCCCTTCTACTGCACTTGCGCAGCAGTGTTTCACATCGCCGAGTCCTCAGGCGGCAGCATTCTATAATTTCTTACCTTATACTGCCATCTTGTGGTAAATCAAAGAACAGCAAGAAAAGAAAAAAAATTAAAAGGATAGACGACCCTAGATCTTGTTTGCGAATCAATTTATGAAATATAACTGAAACATTAAATCATTATCTGGAAATCGTCAGATATTAAGGAGAACAACCCTTTCTGTTACTCTCAGCGGTTTGTAGCTAAAACCAAGAAAGTAATCTGCCTCTTTGAGTTTCCTTTTTGTTTTGCTGGCAACACCCTAGCTGTACACTAGATGGCACTTCTACAGACACTTGGGCTGATCCAGCTTACATTACAGGTATCCATGACAGACCACCAGCTCCTGAACTCAACACAGACCTTTCGACAAAATAACAACAAATATTCATGTGATTGAAAAAGGGGTCCCTTGAGAATGACTGAAAAACACAGCAGCATTGGAGCAATGTGCAATCTGGAGCCACGAGCTCAGGTTTAGTAGGGTGTCGCCCCCCCGCGTCGGTATTCTGGCTGCCACATCCCCAGTACAGAGTTCTCTATACTAATTCTGTGTATTAAGTGTGCCGGCTCTCAGATCACTAGAGGTGTATTCTCTGAGCTCTGATGGAGCTCTCGGGTGGATTTTGTTGCTTCCGAGACCCCCCAGTGCAGTACTTACACATGACTTATTTGGTTGGTTCTGTACTATGCTGTACTATACTGTACTATACTGTGCTATACTGTGCTGTACTGTACTGTGCTATACTGTACTATACTGTGCTGTGCTGGCTCTAAACCCTCTCACTGTGCTGTGCTGTGTTGGCTCTAAACCCTCTCACTGTGCTGTGCTGTGCTGTGCTGGCTCTAAACCCTGTCACTGTGCTGTGCTGTGCTGGCTCTAAACCCTCTCACTGTGCTGTGCTGTGCTGTGCTGGCTCTAAACCCTGTCACTGTGCTGTGCTGTGCTGGCTCTAAACCCTGTCACTGTGCTGTGCTGTGCTGTGCTGGCTCCAAACCCTCTCGCTGTGCTGTGCTGTGCTGTGCTGGCTCTAAACCCTGTCACTGTGCTGTGCTGTGCTGTGCTGGCTCCAAACCCTCTCACTGTGCTGTGCTGTGCTGTGCTGTGCTGTGCTGTGCTGGCTCCAAACCCTCTCGCTGTGCTGTGCTGTGCTGGCTCTAAACCCTGTCACTGTGCTGTGCTGTGCTGTGCTGGCTCTAAACCCTGTCGCTGTGCTGTGCTGTGCTGTGCTGTGCTGTGCTGGCTCCAAACCCTCTCGCTGTGCTGTGCTGTGCTGGCTCCAAACCCTCTCGCTGTGCTGTGCTGTGCTGGCTCTAAACCCTGTCGCTGTGCTGTGCTGGCTCTAAACCCTGTCACTGTGCTGTGCTGTGCTGTGCTGGCTCTAAACCCTGTCACTGTGCTGTGCTGTGCTGTGCTGGCTCTAAACCCTGTCGCTGTGCTGTGCTGTGCTGTGCTGGCTCTAAACCCTCTCACTGTGCTGTGCTGTGCTGGCTCTAAACCCTGTCGCTGTGCTTGTTTCAGATGCGTGGGTTTTAATCCTTTTTGCACGAATGTGACCCTCTGCTCTCTGCTTTCACAGCATCCTGTATGTCGCCTAGCAACTGTTTGTTGCCACGGCAACTGAAACAACAAGTCTGCCCCCCCCCCCCGCCCGCCCGCCCGCCCGCCCTCACCTCTCATTAAAACAAGAGAGAAAAGATCTTGATTAAAACTGGTACACCGGAGATGACAGCCAGCCAAGAGAGAGCATCGAGAGGAGGCTTTCCTTTCACACTTTCTCTCTCTTGTGTTCTTTCTTTCCTTCTTTCTTTCTTTCTTTTTCCTTAATTTTTTTAATCTTTCTTTCTCTCATTCTTTCTTTTGTACTTTCTTTTCTCTCTCCTTTCTATTTATCTTTCTTTATCTAAACACTGAGCTCCTCGAACCCGCCGCCTTCCACACTGCAGCCCAGCGCTTTCTTTATCTAACCACTGAGCTCCTTGAACCCGCTGCCTTCCACACTGCAGCCCAGCGCTTTCTTTATCTAACCACTGAGCTCCTCAAACCCGCTGCCTTCCACACTGCAGCCCAGCGCTTTCTTTATCTAACCACTGAGCTCCTTGAACCCGCTGCCTTCCACACTGCAGCCCAGCGCTTTCTTTATCTAACCACTGAGCTCCTCGAACCCGCTGCCTTCCACACTGCAGCCCAGCGCTTTCTTTATCTAACCACTGAGCTCCTCGAACCCGCTGCCTTCCACACTGCAGCCCAGCGCTTTCTTTATCTAACCACTGAGCTCCTCGAACCCGTTGCCTTCCACACTGCAGCCCAGCGCTTTCTTTATCTAACCACTGAGCTCCTCGAACCCGCCGCCTTCCACACTGCAGCCCAGCGCTTTCTTTATCTAACCACTGAGCTCCTCGAACCCGCCGCCTTCCACACTGCAGCCCAGCGCTTTCTTTATCTAACCACTGAGCTCCTCGAACCTGCCGCCTTCCACACTGCAGCCCAGCGCTTTCTTTATCTAACCACTGAGCTCCTCGAACCCCCTGCCTTCCACACTGCAGCCCAGCGCTTTCTTTATCTAACCACTGAGCTCCTCGAACCCCCTGCCTTCCACACTGCAGCCCAGCGCTTTCTTTATCTAACCACTGAGCTCCACAAACCCCACTGCCTTCCACACTGCAGCCCAGCGCTTTCTTTATCTAACCACTGAGCTCCTCGAACCCGCTGCCTTCCACACTGCAGCCCAGCGCTTTCTTTATTCCCCAGTACCTTCTATGTGAATAAAATAATAATACTAATTTTCCCTTCGCCTTTAAGACTGCCCGTCTCACAAACACCCCACACGAGAAAGTTTTGAAAGCATCCGCAAGATGGCCTCGTGCAAACTATGTCGAGTGCTGTCGTTAGTTATATTACTGAGCCTGGCTGGTTAAAGGGGTTTGCAAATAAAAGCGCGATGACAGCGTTTGACCACCAGGTGGCTGCAAACCCCATTATACGAAGCAGAGGCGGACAAAGTTGTCGCTTTCCAGACTTTGAAATTGTTGCTCAAAAAAAAAGCCAACTTCCCTACGTTTCGTTTAACACACCCCCTATTTTCTATTGAAATCTAATTATATGTTTGTGATGTCATGCAGGACACAGTTAATGATGCAATGTTCTACTATTCCTTTCTATTGAAACCTTCAGACACCGTGGTATTGAGTCTGTTGTTTCTTGAAAGCGCCCGTATGCACATACAGGGTTAGTGTAAACAGTTTCACCGACAAAATGCAATCTCAATTGCGTGACAGCTGCAGGTATTCAGCCATGCAACGCCCACGCCTTTTTACGCGGAATGGTAAACACGACGTAGGCACGACGTCAGTAAAGTAGGGTTTCGAGTTCTAGCTGAAAAATGTTCGGCGTACCTGCAAAAGGTTCACGTTTCTACAAATGGTCAGCTGCCTCTTTAAATTCTCCCACACGCTGGCTGGTAGTTCTGGAGACAGTGACGCAAGTGTGACGTCTGAGGAGCAGTTGGGAGAATTTGGAGCGAGCCAATTCGAAGCTGGAAGGTTTTATTTGGCAAAACTGCTGTTTGATACGTTACCAAAGACACATTTATAATTCAGTAGATATAAGATAGTAGTTCTGTAAAAAAAAAAAAAAAAAAAAAAAGATATATATAACTTGCTATTCTTGAAAGGAGACGTAAATGTTCTCCGTTTCGTTTCATTTTTCTCCTAACTCGGAACGGCTTCACTTCCTTTCTCACAGTAAACACGGTATCCCTCCGCTCGCTGAGCGCAAACTAGTTCCTCAAACTATTTCCTCTACGGCTTTTTATGTATGTTTGTATTTCACAAAACTCCAGTTTATGAAGCGTCTCGATATTGTGTTATCTCTGCCTATGAATGTCCAGCCCCATTTACTTTATTATAATCCCCGTGTCATTAGGTCACACGACATGACTCTGTGTCGTCTCTTAATTAATAGTTGGGGGGTCTACCGATCCGTAATTGGACAGCACAAGCCCAGAGACGTTTAATTTCATTCGTAGTTTTTTACAGTTTGGCTGGGCATTATAAAGCGGGCTGTCTAGTTTTATATAAGTGAAATAGCCTGGGTGAATGGCGTATACACTCTCTAAGTAATAATAACCATCCGTTGCTGGTCACATCTACGGCGTTCAATAATTACACAGACAGAGCCCGGCTTCGCTGTGTCGTGTTTGTTTGAGGGCTTGTTTACCTCTTACGTTGAAGGGGTTTGGAAAATCTCGCTTTTTAATGTATGGGGGAAAAGAATGGAAAAAAAACACCTACAATTTCAAAAAGCACACCGTTTTTAAAAGATGTCACTGCTTTGTTTTCGCTGGATTGTTCTGCAATCTCCTCTTAGGTATTGCTAGGAAATGCGAAGTCATTTTATACCGCCTTTTTAAAAACTGAGGGAACACGAAGCCACTTTTTCAGGAGCTTGAAAGCTGGTTCCAGGAGACCCCCGGGAGACCTAGTTTGAGGTTTGCTGTATCAAACCCCTCAAGTCTCCCTGCCTGGTGAAACCTACAGTCTCCTGACACCTGAAGCTTCAAGCCGCAGCAGAGTCGTGGCTTCGCGGGTTTACCGTATCTTAGTTACATCATTTTATCTCGTGCGCACTGTCTTACTGTCTCGGGGCCACGAGATCAAACCGCGATCTCGTGCCCTCGACTTACTATCTCTTTATCTCGTGGCCACGAGAGAGAGTGAGATGGTATCTCCCGCGCACGATTTACTGTCTCGTGGCCAGGAGTGGCCACGAGACAGTAAATCGTGCGCGGGAGATAGTGGGACTGCACGAGATGTTCCCTGCTAAACACCTGCGTGTCATTCAGCCGTGCAACAGCATGTGTTAAAACCGCTCTGCAGTTAAAAAGACTGGATTAGGAAACGGACGCCAGAAAATAAATACATAAATAATAATAATAATAATAATAATAATAATAATAATAATAATAATAATAATGCTAGGAAATGGGTTTGCAAAGCCGAATTTGCAACTTCTATGCGTCCTTTTTTTTTTTTTTTTTAACATCCTTGAGTTTCCCACAGCGAAGCGAAGTGCAGTAAAGCTTGGTAAACTGTGGTAAACGAAGGCAAATGCTTTTAAAACCAACGGGGGAAGCATATTTTGCTTCAGTATAAGAGATAGCGTAACAAGCAACCTCTTTTTTTCTTTCATTTTTATTACTTTATACTTTTTTTTTTTTTTTTACATTTTACATCTATAGATAGGATATTGTAAATAAGCGAAAGCTTTTATTTTTATTGTGCTTATTAAGACGTCAGGGATTCTGGGAGCTGTAATTACAACATTTGACCACTATATTTAATCATTTCTAGTATTATATATAATATATATATATAGAGAGAGAGAGAGAGAGAGAGAGAGAGAGAGAGAGAGAGAGAGAGAGAGATTGTTTTTTTATTATTATTATTATTATTATTATTATTATTATTATTAATAATAATAATAATAATAATAATGAGAAAGCATATGACTGTATTAACTATTATATAACTCATGAACCAGATTCTTGTAACTATCACCATTTCCACGTAAATGGATTCAGACTAGGCTACTGTTTTGTATTATGATGACATCTATTAGGCACTTTCCACTGTACTTAATGTACGATGCATTTTTCACTGTGTTGTTTTATGCATTTTATTTTTTTTACTGTATATCATGTATGATGCATTTCTCTGTATTTAAAGTATTATGGATTTTCTTGTTGTTACTGCATCTTGTGAAGCGCTTTGTGATGGTGATCCACTATGAAAGGCGCTATATAAAATAAATATTGATTGATTGATTGATTGAAGACAAGCAATGCATTTCAAATCATCTCTAATAATAATAATAATAATAATAATAATAATAATAATAATAATAATTAACCAACCAGCTAGTCATCAAGGAGCGGAAGATACCTTTTATGGTTATAGGCAAAAGGTTACAGGTTTCTTTGCCGGTGATTCGATACTGTTTATTTAAACCGTCACGCTGTCAAATTTCTTTTCAACCTCCAAACCATACCGACACAGACACAGGTATCTGCGATTCAACGCGATACATGCCGCTCCTTAATCGCAATACACTTTCATAATTGTTATTTTATTTATTTTTGGTACTTTTCCAAGTACGGGTGGAGGAACCAAACCACGTCACCTGACCCGTTCAGTATTCATTTATATAATGTCAGGTTTCGTATCTAAGTTCTAAGGCCTGTGTTGGTCTGTGGCGTATGTTATTGATTTTTTTTTTTTTATTATTTTTTTAAAATATGTGTTTATGAAAAGCTGAAGGGAACATGAAGGGACACCAGGCAGGGAGACTTAGGGGGGTTTGATACAGCAAACCTCAAACTAGGTCCCCCGGGGGTCTCCTGGAACCAGCTTTCAAGCTCCTGAGAAAGTGTCTCAGTGTTCATCTTAGCTTTACACAAAAGTCTTGTATTGCCCATTAGTTGCATTGTCGAATAATATTGAAGTGTAATTTCAATCGCAGGTCACTCCCTCCCCCATGACTGAATTAGTTTTTAAGAAAAAGGTAGTATTTGCGGGTGCTTGTTTACCGGTACGCAGTATTTATTTAATTTAAAAACAAACAATTAGAATGGAACGGTGTGGCAGAACGAAAGAAACAATTACACGTCAAAAAAAGAAGAGGTTTTTCTTTAAAGGAAAAAAAAAAATATCCTTTTTAAAATAATCCAAGCCAAACTAAAATTGACAAGGCGGAGGGATACAACACCGCACGGGCCAACCAAACCAATTCCTCCTCCTCCACTGACAACAACAACAACACAAAAAAAAACACCTTCCCCGCCTTCTCATTGGCTGTTCACGCGAGCTGGGGCTCGGATTCCCTCAGGGGTTGGCCAGTGTGGTTGTCAGTCAGAGAATCCTGCGGGTGAGGGCGGGATGAGGAGGGTAGGTTGCGCGCTTGTATAGTTTCTACATTGTACCGACTCGCACTAAAACAGAGAGGTCTGAACGGACTGTAAAGTAAAGAGAGGGGGGAGAAATTAAAAAGGGGGTGCTGTTTTAATACTTTTAGGTCATTTTTATTTTTTTTGGGGAAGGAAATTGTCATTGCCGTCGTTGAACGCCGAGGGGAAGATAGGAAAATATTATTACTCGGTAAGTGAAAATGTTTAAGTCGCATCGTTTCATTTGATATCTGTCTGCCAGTGTTTTTTATCTCGGTCTGTGTTGATTTATATATATATTTATTTATAAATATATAAAATAATATTTATATAAATATATAATGACGGCCAACCACAGTACCAACGCTGTTTTTAGCTCTGTTCACTCCTGCTTTTTAATAACAGTTCCGGCAAGTACTGAACGTTTTATATTTGTATTTATTTATTTATTTATTTGTTTATTTGTTTATGTTTAACCGTTGTCCATTTGCTGCTGTTGTTTTTTTTTTCTGCTGTTTTTGTCGATCTTCTGTAATAAAAACGCGGTTCTTGCGTTGCTGTGTTTTTAAGATCTGCGCATGTCGTCGACACACACACACAGGGCCAAAACACGAATCGCGACAGGGGCTGTCAAAGCGAAATGGAGGGGGAGCGGAGAAGCTGTCAAACAGTATATATATATATATATATACATACAAGGATGGGAATCAGACTCCCGCTGCACAGCACTGTGATCCAGTCCTGGTTTCACTAGGAGTTTAATAATCAGACACACCTGAGTTTGTTAGCTAGACACACTGGGGGCTGATCAAGCTGGTAGCAGTAAAACCTGGACTGGGTGACACTGCTGTGCGATAGGAGTCTGATTCCCATCCCTGAGATATAATATTATGTACAATGGCATACTTAGACATACAGTTGTAGTCAAAAGTTTACATACCCCAATGGAAATTTTATAATTTGTAGAAATTTCTCAAACAAATAATTATAGAAAACACATATTTTGTAGCAAAAGTGTTGCATTTGTGGATGAGGGAAAAAATACAAGAAATAGATGTCTACAATTATTTATTTCAGCAATTTGTTGTTGTTGTTGTTGTTGCAAAACTCCAAACACGCAAATTCAAAAGTATTCATACCCCGACCAGGAAAATGAAATGAATATCTAGTGGAGGCACCTTCTTAGCAGTTTAAACCTCTTTTAAGCGATTAGGATATTTGTCAGTGAGCTTTTGGCAGGATTGACCATTCTTCAACGCAGAATTGTTCCAGTTCATTCAAATCCCGAGGACTTCTCCTGTGCGCAGCCTTCTTCAGCTCATATCAAAGATTCTCAATCGGATTTAGATCGGGACTTTGACCTGGCCATTCCAGAACCTTGTTTGTATTCTTCTTTAACCATTCTGAAGTAGATTTTGTTGTGTGCTTTGGATCGTTGTCATGTTGGAACGTCCAGTTCCACTTTTAAACCGAGTTTTGTAGCGGAGGGTTTCAGATGGTTGGCCAATATCTTTTGGTATGCAATGGAATCCATTTTACCATGTATTGGAACTAAATTTCCTGTGCCGTTAGAGGAAAAACAGCCCCATACAAGGATATTGCCACCTCCATGCTTGACAGTAGGTATGGTGTTCTTTTCTTTGCACGCCTCACCAGACTTTCTCCAAACGTAATGACTATCAGTGTGACTAAATAGCTCGATTTTTGTTTCATCACTCCACAAAACCTTTGACCAGAACTCATATCCGTCGTTCAGATGCCGTTTTGCAAACCTCAAGCGATTTGTCCTTGTGAGGTTTTCCTAAGAGGGGCTTTTTTTTCTTGGCCTGTGACCATTGAGAGCAAACGGCATATTTTCTGTGGAGTAAAAACTGTTCAGGTTAGCGAAGGAACAGCAGTCGCACCACGGGACAGAGCGCCCTGGATCCGATTCACAAACTCAGCCCCGCTCGCGTTATTCAGCGGGTTTCATTCGACTTTATGAAGCACAGTTAGTTCATTCTATAGGGTGATGTAAAACTTTTGGCCAGAGCTGTGTCCTGCGGGGTGGGATGGAAAGGTCTGGGAAGCGAGGGTGGAATTCTCTTTCTTCCCACAAGATGTTTAGGGAAACTTGGCCGTGGTGTCTGGTTTCCCAGGCCTCCCTTGGATACACCCATCCTTCGGATGAGACGTAAAACAAACGAGCTCCTATTGGAAGTGACTCAGCAGCAGCAGCAGCAGCAGCAGTTGTTGATGATGCATAGCTCACCCCCCTAGTCTCTGTAAGTGGCTTTGGATACAAGCATCTGCTAAAATGGCTAATTAATAATACTATTACTACTACTACTATTAATAATAATAATAATAATAATAATAATAATAATAATAATAATAATAATAATAATAATAATAAAATATCTGGAGCAGAGACTTGGAGATCTATGTGGAAGCTCACAAGAGAGAAGTTCAGTACATCTGTCTCTGAGCTTCTGCCACACCCCTTTATTATTATTATTATTATTATTATTATTATTATTATGAATTAATAATTAGCAGACGCTTTTATCCAAAGCGAGCAATCTAGGTAAAGTACCTTGCTCAAGGGTACAGCAGCAGTGCCCCCCCTCCACCTGGGATTGAACCCACGACCCTCCGGTCAAGAGTCCAGAGCCCTGACCACTACTCCACACTGCTGCCCCACACATATATGTGTGTGTGTGTGTGTGCATATCAGGGATGGAAATAAGACTCCCATTGCACAGCAGTTTCACCCATTCCAGATTTTTCTACCAGCTTGATCAGCCCCCAGTGTGTCTAGGTAACAAGCTCAGGTGTGTCTGATTATTAAACTCATCGTAAAACCAGGAATGGATCACACTGCTGTGCAACGGGAGTCTTATTTCCATCCCTGGTGTGTATACAGCTGTGTCCAAATGTATTGGAATAACCCATTGCTTCTGTAGTTTTGATTTGTTGTGCATGTGAAATCAAACCACAGCAAATGATATTATATATATATAATATATTAAAATGAATCTTCTCAATGTATGTAAATGCTGTTTGTTGCTGTTCAGCGTTTGTGTATCGTCCGTTTCAATTTCTTAGAGGAACAGATGCCTTGGCAGTGTGCTACTAATTGCTACATTTTTAAGGAAGGAAGTATTCTCGCTTTGCTGCATCCTGCTAGGTACAGCCCCGTCGCGTTCTCTTCTTACTTGTGATGAGTTTTCTTGTGCTCGTGAAAACTACTGAATAGGCAGAAATATGCAAACAGTTCAGTCTCCCTGCCTCAAGCCTGCCTTGGACTGGAGGGAGCACCCTTTCTCTTAGGGGGGTGGGTGAGGGAGGGAGGGAGCAGTTCAGTCTCCGTGCCTCAAGCCTGCCCTGGACTGGAGGGAGCACCCTTTCTCTTAGGGGGGGGTGAGGGAGGGAGGGAGGAAGCAGTTCAGTCTCCCTGCCTCAAGCCTGCCCTGGACTGGAGGGAGCACCCTTTCTCTTAGGGGGGTGAGGGAGGGAGCAGTTCAGTCTCCGTGCCTCAAGCCTGCCCTGGACTGGAGGGAGCACCCTTTCTCTTAGGGGGGGGGTGAGGGAGGGAGCAGTTCAGTCTCCCTGCCTCAAGCCTGCTCTGGACTGGAGGGAGCCCCCTCTCTCTTGCAATCCCTCTCTTCTCTGATACACGCGCCCTTATAAAACGTTGCGAAAGACTCAGTGTCTTCTCTGCACAGGAATAAAAGTAATCCTCTCTGGTTACACATTTATATTGATATACAGCCCATTCTAAACCACAGTTTACTGTGCCATCCCTGCTTGGTACCTTTTTTCAAATGTTGATATTATACAAGTGTTACAGTTTTCTAAAAATATATGTGGGTCAAGGGTGGAGGGTGGGGACCTCCTTTTTGGGAACCGATCACAGAGAAAAAAAATGTTTAATAATATATCCCTGCTTGAGAAACAAAGGGAGAATTGTGGGGTGACCCGAATTCATCACAAATTCGCATTCCGTGTTATTTGTGTCTCCTGGATTAAGAAGCGTGTGGGAGGGCGTTTTATTCAACTGTTATATTTTCATCCCTTTTTTTTCTTTTTTGATTCTTGGATTTATATTCTTAGTGTTTAGCTTATATCATCTGTTTACAGCGCTGCCTTTTCACATCCCGCTGAAGACGGACTTGCAGTCCGAAACGTCCTGAGAGCACTGCTTTACTAAAATTCAATTCTTCACATTTTCTGTGGACCTGCGTGACCTTTTTTTTGTTTTGTTTTTGCTCCTTTTGGTACACAAGCAGCTTTCCTTTTTCAAATTAATAAAAAATCTCTGTCTATCCATCCATCCATCCATCCATCCAGCTTATATATGAGGTTCTCTTTACCAGGGTGTTATCCAGGCTAAGACTTGTCTTTTTTTTTTTTTTTTACATTTTTAAAATTTTTTTTTAAAAAGATCAAAATATAAAGTCAAACGCGCGTTGCATTTGCTTGGGAACCCATTTACAGATTCCAAAGAGCTCAGAATCCAGGATCACAGTGTTTTCCAGTTGGCTATATACTGTATATATATCTCACCCGCGACACAGCACCTCTAGTCCTACGTGGAATCTTCCGTGACTGTGGCAACTGATTCTGGGCTGAACCATTTCACGACTCGGGGAGGGAGGGACACGGGGGACTGCAAGTAAAAATATTTTTCATTTTTAAAGCTGTCGTCCCCCCCCCCCCCCCCCCAAGGAAAGTATTAGTTTGTGTGATTTTAAAATAAGTTAATAGGTCGTGTGTAGGATGTCTGTTATTGCATAAGACTTCGTTTCACGCTGTTTCAGTTTCGCCTCCCGCCCAAAATGCCATCTCTTACCCAATGAGACACGCCCGACATGGGACCGGTTGACTTGCATAACCCCTCGCTAATAAGATGGTGTCCGTTCTCCGCTTGATCAATCTGTAGCCTGCCCGCCGGGATGAGACATCCCTGGAAATCACCGGGGGAATTTTACAAGACTGGAGAATTCCCCTGGATTGGATCAACCACCTTTCGCGGTTAATCCTGGCATTCCCACCCAAAAATAGGTGGTGGGTGCCATCACAGTGATTGGAGGCTAATAGACACTGTGATTAAAATGCAGCTGTGTCTGAGGCTGGAGGGGAATAGAGGGTTACGCGAATCAACCTCCCTCTAAGTTTTTAATTTAATTTTTTTTTCTTCTTTTGTTTTTGACTTCTACATGCTGTGTTGCCCGTGTAGGGGTGTGTGCAGAAGATTTGGGTCCCGTCCCCCCCCCCCCCCCCCCCCCCCCCCTTTCCTCTCGAGGTGTAAAAGGATCAGCTTTCGGGACAAAAGGGATTCTGAATTGGAGAGACCTGCTTGCTTGCGGTGGGCGTTCGCGTGTCATGAATCGTGATCCGGTCTATACTTTCCGACAGGTTTACTGTTCTTGCTGTCGCATTGTGCAGTGAAGTCACTCGATACCTGTACTGGAATGGTGTTTGAAGGGCATGGCTGGAACCTACAGCTCTGGCCAAAAGTTTTGCATCTCCCTAGAATTCAGGATTCAAACAATTTAGTTTTTTTCTCTTTGCACCTGTTTCCCTCCTCCCTCCCCCTCTCTCCTATCTCCCCCTCTCTCTCTGCCACTCTATCTCTTCTACCTCTCTCTCCTCCCTCTCCCTCCCCCACTCTTCTTTCTTTCTTTCTTTCTTTTTTCTCTCTCACTCGCTGTCTCTCATTCCTTCCCACTCTTTCTGCTCTCTCCCCCTCTCTATCTCTGCTCTCTTCCCCTCTCTCTTCCACCTCTTTCTACTATCCTCCCTCTCTTTCTCTCTGCGCTCTCTTCTTCTCTCCCCTCTCTCTCTCTCTGCTCTCTCTTCCCCTCTGTCTCTCCCCCTCTATCTCTTTCTCTGCTCTCTTCCCTTCTCCCCCCCCCCTCTCTCTCTCTCTCTCTCTCTCCCTCTGCTCTCTCTCTCAGGCCCTTACCTGCTCTAATCTCTGCTCTCCAGCTTCACGGAGCTGCCCATCTGTCCCTGTCCCTCCCCTCTCTCTCTCTCTCTCTTCCCCTCTCTCTCTCTCTCTCTTCCCCTCTCTCTCTCTCTCTCTCTCTCTCTCTCTCTCTCTCTCTCTCTCCCTCTGCTCTCTCTCTCAGGCCCTTACCTGCTCTAATCTCTGCTCTCCAGCTTCACGGAGCTGCCCATCTGTCCCTGTCCCTCCGATCTCTCTCAGCGCTCTCTCTGTCTCTCTCCCTCTCTCTCTCTCTCTCTCTCTCTCTCTCTCTCTCTCTCTTGCTCTCTCTCTCTCTCTCTCTCTCTCTCTCTCTCTCTCTCTCTCTATCTCTCTCTCTCCCCTCTCAGGCGCAGCACGGAGAGAAGACTGCTGCTAGCAGCGGGAATACAGAGAGCCAGGGCAACTGCCCCGAGCACAGTCCGATCAAACTGCGTCGCTGCCATTGTACAATTCCAGAGCAAGCAAGCAAGCAAGCAAACTAACTAACGAAGAAAAAGGGGTATACAGAGACAAAGCAGAGAGTAATCTTAGTAAATCTCCCACATCTAATCTGTTTGACAGTTATTCAGCAGATGCTTTTATCTAAAGCGACTTCCAGAGACTAGGGGGGTGAACTATGCATCATCAACAACTGCTGCTGCTGCTGCTGCAGAGTCACTTCCAATAGTTCGTTTGTTTCAAGTCTTCAGTGACTTGCTCAGGGTCTCGCACACACACACACACACACAGTGAGTCAGTGGCTGAGCTGGGATTTGAACCTTGAACCTCCTGGCCCCTTTTCTCTGTCCGCTTGGCTGCAGTGCCCAGTCCCTAACCAGTGAGCAGCCCAGCTGACCTCCCAGTCCCTCGGGATATTCCTCTACCCCGTTCTCTGTCCCCCGCCCTCGCTGTTTTCACCTCAAGTCTCTTTACAGTCAGCCACACAAGAGGAGAGTAAATATTTTAGTTCTGGCAGCCCTGGGGGGGGCGAGGGAGGGGGTGTCTGGTACTGTTAATATTATTTAAATGCTTATCACGTTACAGTTAAACCCTGGGGCTTAGGTGCTTTTAATCATCGCTGTGCATCAGGCGTTGGGAGCCGGAGAGGGAGTAAGAGACAGAGACAAAAATATTGAATCCTGTCCAATACGTAGATCAGGCACCGTGCTGACTCTGCAGACTTTGCATCACCTGGATATTCTAGGATTATATATTGTATGAACGTAGTTTTAGATCTTTTTATGTAACATCGTGTAATCGCAAGAAAGTACAAAATGATACCAGACGCAAAAAAAAGAGTTTTTTTTTTTAAAGGGTGATGCAATAAAACCTTGTGTTCTGTGTTTTATTTCTTTTTTTTTAATTTATTTGTTTGTTTCACGACTCCAGCGTTGCGTGAGCGAGCCCCAGCTGGTACTTTCACTTCTGTATTTCGGGGAGACGGACAGGGAAGTGCGGCAGTCAACCTGAAACTTGCGGATTGCAGGGGCGGATTGAGGGAACGGCTGAACCCTCACCTCAAGAGCCTCGCCGCTTTTGCAATATTCAGCTGCAGCCGCTAAACGGCCAGTAGCCTTTACCCCCATTGACGGACCTCCTCCCCACCCCCCCCCCCCCCCTGCAGGACTAGCTGGAGAAAATTGTGACTTTACAACATCAGCTGCTGCCTGTTTACTACATACAGCTGCGTGCAAATGTATTAGAACACCTCCAGGTTTGTCATTGATATCCTGTCTATACCTACCTGCATGAACACACCTCTGGGTGTGAGAATTTCACTCTCCGCTCAGCGATCGGTGATATAGAAACACACTCGTGTGTGAAAATGTCAGACCGCTCTGTGCTTTAATCGGGCGTCTTAAACCACTTCTAAAAAGTCTCCTGCGTTTTACCGTGTGTGGCTCTGTGCTCCTTTTCTCTTTACTGTTTTAAATGAATTGCTTCTGTAGTTTTTTTTTATTTTGCTGTGCGTCTGAAATCAAACCACTAGAACTGAAAATCTTGGAGTAAAAATAGGCCAATTAGTAGCGATTGTCTAATTGCATTGATGACTTTTAATAGGCCACACATGCAATTCATTTAAAACAGTAAAGAGTAATACACAGATCAGGGCCATCCTGTCCCCGAGAACTACTAACTGTATGTATTCCTGTTCGTTCTTTGACAGCAGAAGATGACAGAGTTGTTTTTTTTTGCCGTCGAGCTCCTCGTCTGTGGAACTCTTTTCCGCTTGACGTCGTCAGGCAGGTGGAAGTGGATTCTTTTAAGGTCTAAATTGGAACCCTCCTGTTTTTTGTTTGATTTTGCACAGCACTCTGGGATGGCGTGAAGGGAGGACTCTAGATAAAAATACATGTGTGTTGTATTGTCTTAGACAGTGTCAAATGCCTCAGCCGTTACCTCCCCACTCTTTCTCTGCTTGGAGAGAGAGAGAGAGAGGCGGTCTTTTACAGCTCTGGGTCCTGACACTGACAGGTGGAAAGTTCAGAGGTCAAAGCCAGAGGGGTCAGCATTGCAGAGCTTGTAACATTCCGGGGGGGGGCGGGATCAGTTGATTTCTTAAAGGAGAGTAGAAAAGTTTTGGGGGAAAACGCAGACAAATCAGAAGCCCTACTTCTGAGACACCGTATATTAAAAAAAAAATAAAAAAAATTGCTTTCAGTTGCACTTACAAGCCAGCAGGGGGCGCTGCAGGGGGGATCATGGGTTATATCTGGGGCGGCTTCAGTCAAGCTGTATTCAACATGTTTGAAACTCACGGGAAGATTAAGCCAGCGGAAGCCCACTGGAGAATATTAAGAGGTAGAAAGAGATGGTTCTTCAAAGGCAACGAGCAGCCCTCCCCCAAAACTGCACACTCCCCAACAGATTTATTAACAGAAATCCCAGTCAGCCTTCGCGAATCTGCTCTTCCAACGCCTTCTTTAATCAGCATAACGCGTCCCTGCCTCCAGACCTGACTAACTGCAGAAAGGAGCGTCTCTGAGGAGGTTTAAAAGGACATCTTCATTTGTGCGATTACTCCTTTTTTTTTTTTTATTTCTTTCTGTATTTGGCACAATTAACGCTCCACAAAGTAACTTTTTCAGGAACCCGTGGCTTGAAAGCTGGTTCCAGGAGACCCCCGGGAGACCTAGTTTGAGGTTTGCTGTATCAAAACCCCCCAAGCTGCAAAGTGGCTTTGTGATCCCTCATCTTAGCAGAGCTTATCCATAAAGTACTTTCTACTTTAGGATTATTATTATTATTAGTAGTAGTAGTAATGAGTCATTTTAGCAGAAACCTTTATCCAAAGCGAGTTACAGAGACTAGGGGGGGTGAACTCTGCATCATCAACAACTGCTGCTGCTGCTGCTGCAGAGTCGCTTCCAATAGGAGCTGGCTTGTTTTACGTCAGATCCGAAGGACGGAGCACAAGGAGGTTCAGTGACTTGCTCAGGGTCACACACCCACACACACACACACACACAGGGAGTCAGTGGCTGAGCCGGGATTTGAACCTCCTGGTAACAAGCCCCTTTTCTTTCAAAGGCTCTTGTGATCTCAACAGCAAAAAAAAACAAAAAAAAACAGAAGACGCAAACAATAAGATTATTTTGACATTTAACATTTATTATTATTATTATTATTATTAGTTATGTATTTGGCATTCTCCTTTATGCCAGGCGACTCACACAGGTGTCACAGGGCAGCGCAGTGTTACAATGCAAGCTTCATATTTAAATACAGTGTAGTTTACAGTCAGTGCAAATAATAACACTACTAGAATACAATATGAACTAGGATGCTGTGTATAATAATAACACTACTAGAATACAATATGAACTAGGATGCTGTGTATAATAATAACACTACTAGAATACAATATGAACTAGGATGCTGTGTATAATAATAACACTACTAGAATACAATATGAACTAGGATGCTATGTATAATAATAACACTACTAGAATACAATATGAACTAGGATGCTGTGTATAATAATAACACTACTAGAATACAATATGAACTAGGATGCTGTGTATAATAATAACACTACTAGAATACAATATGAACTAGGATGCTGTGTATAATAATAACACTGCTAGAATACAATATGAACTAGGATGCTATGTATAATAATAACACTACTAGAATACAATATGAACTAGGATGCTGTGTATAATAATAACACTACTAGAATACAATATGAACTAGGATGCTATGTATAATAATAACACTACTAGAATCCAATATGAACTAGGATGCTATGTATAATAATAACACTACTAGAATACAATATGAAGTAAGATACAGCAAGTTATATCTACAGTGACATACTAGTAGTGCATTTTTATAATGCTTGTGACTGACTTGGAGCAGGTGTGTGTGGAAGAGAGAGAGAGAGAGAGGATGGTAAACAAGGGCACGATTCCCCACCTGTAGCTTCACAGCTGCTTAATTGGGCGTCAGCTGTTTTTGTCCAGACGTACGTGTGTGTGTGTGTGTGTGTGTGTGTGTGTGTGTGAATGGTGGTGGGGGGGGGGGTCCATCAAGATCACACAAGAATGAAAACTTTTTTTCTGAAGAGCTTGCTTCATACCGTACAGTGTCGGACACCCTGTGTGTGTCTATCACGCTGGGGGGTCACTGTATATAAACTGGGGTAGACGTTTTTTTTTTTTTTTAAAGGGGGTCCCAGGCAAGAGAAGACAGGAAAAAAAAACAGTTCAAATCAACGGCAAAAAAAAGTAGACAGGTCATTGAAACGGGACATAAAAACTAGAGCCAGAAGCATTTCCTTTCATACAGGAACGCATGGACCATTCCCTGGCAGACCTCAAAAGACTTCTTAATCAACCCCCCCCCAAATATATTTGCACACTACTGTTATATAATGCAGCACTTCCCATCCCCGGTCCTGGGGGAACCCCTCTGTGTGTCTGCTGGTTTTTATTCCAACTGAGCTCTCAATTACTTAACTAGACCCTTCATTGAATTGATCATTTGCGTAATTAAACCTTTTTAAATTGTTTTCAGCTCTCATTTCTAACAGTTGCAGATTGCAAGTTGGTGAAAACATTTTACAAGCAGCTTGAACTCTGCAACTTTTTCAAAAGCTGAAAAATGTTCAAAAAGTCAATTTTAAGCAAGTGATCAGTTCAGTTCAGGGTCTGGTTCAGTAATTGAGAGCTAAGTTGGGATGAAAACCAGCAAACACAGGGGGTCCCCCGAGGACCAGGGTTGAAAACCACCAATTACAAAGGACAGACTTTTAAAAAAAAAAAAAAAAAAAAAAAAAAAAAACATTTGGTGAATGGAGAGCTAGCGGTCTCAAAACGAGTCACTCGGGAAGTTGACAAACTGACAAAAACAGATCAGAAAAACAAGCAATGTATTTGATAAGCATTCTGACACTCGCTCTTTTAGAATGAATGAGGAAAGATGACTAAAAAAAAAAAATAATAATAATTTTAAACTCAATATTCTTTTCTCGTCTCGGCCACTTTGTTTTTCCCCGAATGACAAGATCAGATGAGCCAAAAAAAACCCAGCATCTTTCTTTCAATTGAAGAATTAGAAACATTTAAAATACACAACTGACTTTAACTAGTAAAACAACACATCACGAAACAACACAGAAACATCCCAGAACAGCCCCACGACATAGCTGTTCAGCCATTCGTGTCTCTCAATCACACACTGAGAAGCGGTCATAGTGAAATTTCATTTGCGGCTTTCTTCTGTGAAACAGCTAAACGGGCTTGTAAAATCGGCCCAGCCTTCGTTTTTTCATTCAGAAGCAGAGCGTGCAAACGAGATCGCGACGTGTTAATAAGCGACTCATCTTTATTAAAAAGCTGTAATAAAAAATAAAGCGTTTCATGCCGGACGCGCTTCATCAGAATCATTCTGCGTGACTGCGTTTACATGAATAAAGAGGAGACACTTCTGCTTTGAAAAGTCAGACTTACGAGCCCATTTAGTTGTTTCACAGAAAATAAATACCTTACTGTGAGCGCGTTTCTCAGTGTGTGATTGAGAGACACGGAATGGCTTAGCAGGGATCAGTTGAATTAAAGGAGAGTGGAAAATTCAGGGTGAGAATCTGAAGTCTGAGCTGTACAGCACAGCGAACAGGACAGGCGGCCACAGGAGAAACAAACCACCCAGCAGCTGTGTAAAAGGCAAAAGGTGTCCAGCTGCCGCTAATCCTTAACTGCACTTCTTTAAAACCTCGGGGGGAGGGGGGAGTTAAGTCTCCCAGCGTGCTTCCTTCTCCAATGCCCCCCCCCCCCCACCGCCTTGACACTTGAACTGACAAATTAGAGACAGTTGTCTCTCAAAGTTTGAGCACAGAGTTGAGAGAGAGAGAGAGAGAGATGTGCAGTGGGCCCCGGGACGGTAGAATGTGCTAATCTGGCGATTTTTAAGGACTGTAAGCTTGTCACAGTTTCCGTTTTGTCGTTCTCTCTCTCTGGAGCTGTTGAAGTTTTAAGAAGGTGGCTCAGTCTGGCTTGTGAGGCTGCAGTAAGTACAGGAATGTTTTTTTCTGAAGCTTTTAAAATGGACGAGGTCAAGCTGTCTTGTTGTGCCTGGTTTATTTATTTTTTTGTTAGACTCCTCACGCATGCTGTTTATGAAAGCTGTTTTTTTGTTTGTTAGTTTTTTCCAAGTGCAGTTCAGTCTTCTGGTTTTGAATTTGCATGCCTTCTGAAAACAGCGAGTTAAACGGTTCTTGGTGATATTTCTTTTCCGAATCTGTGTTGAGGCATCCAGCTTCAGTCATAACAGCTCAGACAGCAATCACAGTGCACATTGTACTGTAGTATGCTATATGGCACTGTACTATATTGTACTGTGCTGTGCTGTGCTGTGCTGTGTGTTCAGTTAATTCTGTAAACAGTCTGGAAGCAGCCTCAATGAATGCAGAAGTTGCTGTTCTTCAAGTGTTTGTGGTAAAGCACTGGTTGAGTTTAAAAAATATATTTTTTAGTGTTTCTCAAATAAAACCTAAAAGTAGATTTATCTTAACCTTCTTACATTTATTAATCAGTCCTTTAGCAGACTGTTTTTATCCAAAGCGACTTGCAGTGACTAGGAGGGTGAACTATGCATCATCACCAACTGCTGCTGCTGCTGCAGAGTCACTTCCAATAGGAGCTCGTTTGTTTTACGTCTCATCCGACTCGGACTGTTTTAACATATGCAATGCTCCACCAGACATGTTAAAAGAATTCAATCTCTTCAGCCTAGAAGAAAAAGAAGGGAAAGAGAGAGGGTTCGATTTGAAGTCTTTAAAATCAGAAACGGTCTCCATAAAGTCAGCCCAAGACTTCAAATTCAGCACAAAGAGAAGAACGAGAGGGCGTCCTTGGAGTTTTACACAAAGAGAAATGCATGGAATAGCCCCTACCAGGCAGTGAAGTGGTAGGATCTGAATCACTGGGGACATTTAAACAAAGAGACTAGATTCTGTGCTTTTAAAATCCCACAGGAGGGGGAGAGTGGTGCGCTGACAAAGGGGCGAGCCTTGATGGGCCGAAATTGGCCTTTTTCTCGTTCTCCAAAATTTAAAATTTTATTTACTGCTCAAAAACCGGTTTGCATTTTTCAACCTGCTCGCCTGGCCTTTAGCCAGGGCTGTGGCGATGTCACGCAAGCCTGCGTACATCTGTACAGCATCCCTGGGGAGATCAGTCAGGGTGACCCCTCCCGGTACAGGGAACCAAACGAGGAAAACTGGAGCCCCACAATCTGCTGAAGAAAACGACCACTTTCAAGGTGCTTATTTTAAGCTCTGATTCACATTTACCCCGTGATTTCCTTCGCCGACGAACCCAACTCCTAGCCCTGCTCTGAATACACTCAGTGCTGTAGTGTGTGTGCCCGTGTGTCCTTTGATTTTGGTTCCAGGCTTTCGTTTCATTGTTATTATGCATTAGCCATGCAGCTGTTATGTAAGAATTTTGAAAGGCTTTTTTTTTTTTTACACAACAAGCACTCAAGCTTTGTAGACAGTTAAAATAGAACATTTTTTAGACGCTTATTAAGGTTAGGAGCTTCTAAAGTAGCTTGGCTCTTTCATTTTGCATTGAAAATTGAAGATGTTGCCTTTTTTATATATTTTTTTTTTTATATGGGGGGGTGGCATCTGGCAATCATGAATTTTCTTGCTAGTCTTCCCTATGTAGCTGTGTGTGTGTGTATATGTCTGTCTGTCCTATCTATCTGTCTCTCTATCTCTCTATCTCTGTCTATCTCTAGAAGAGTCTTTGAAAGGGTAACAGGGTCTTATTTTAATTCTGCTGCCACTTAACTCGCACTGACTTTATATCTAGGTTTAATATAGGTTCATACCTACTGTAAGGATAGGAACGCCAGACCCACATCATAAACAAGGCACTGTAGGAAATGAAACATTACTTTGTGAAAATGAACAAAAACAAAGGCTTCGTTAGCGGTCATGTCCCGTCGGTGGACTTTGCAAGGCTGCGTAGAGTTCTCAGGTGTGACCATTAGATCAGGGGACCACACTAGACTTTAAAAACCTGTTCCCCCCCTCCCCCCTCCCCCCTCCCCCATACCACCAAGATACCACCTGTTCACTTTTCTCAAAACTACTACGGCTCTCGCAAGCTTGGCATTTTCCATGAAGTTCACAAAGCCTTTTCCTTCAATGGACTGGCTGCTGGGCTAATGTGAGTTTCTAACCCCTGGTATATCGCTTAAATAATTAATTAGTCATTTAGCAGACTGCTTTTATCCAAAGCGACTTACAGAGACAAGGAGGGGTGAACTATGCATCATCAACAACTGCTGCTGCTGCTGCAGAGTCACTTCCAATAGGAGCTCGTTTGTTTTACATCTCATCCGAAGGACGGAGCACAAGGAGGTGAAGTGACTTGCTCAGGGTCACACACACACACACACACACACACACAAGGAGTCAGTGGCTGAGCTGGGATTGAACCTCCTGGTATCAAGCCCCCTTTCTCTAAGCCGCTGGACCCCCAAGCCTCCTGATTTAAATAAACAATTGATTGGGTTTTCACTGCAGTTTCTTAGTGGGGCTCCTTGTTAATAGGCTGAGTGCAGTTGCAAATCTAAGGGTCGCTTTTCTTTGCATGTACTGAATTGAAATAGTTTTTTTTTTTTTTAAATTGCAAACTCAAGGAGCACAAATGCGGTATTAATTACCGGTCTAGAGCGAGTCTTTCCTGTCCCCTTCTTCTTTTTTTTTTTGATAAGAAATGTGATTCATCTACAGCAGCGTGCAAATTTCTTAGAATGCATTCAGTAGTTGTGATTTGTCGGGACGTTTGAAATCCAAGCGCTGGAACTTTAATGGTCATTTCAAACAGTAAGAGAACGGGAACAAGTAGCCACATAGGATAACATGCACACGAGCTGTACAAGGCAGGCCACCGCCAGCCCAGCTCGAGTGCAGTATCACTGAAAAGATTAACCACAAGCCCTGCATGCAGGCGACCGCAGCGCTGTGAGGCTCTGTGGTTTAATCTACTGGTTTGACACAAAGGCAGACTTTGTATTAAATACAGCGCTCTTCCTCCAAGAGCACTGACATCAAATCGAGTTCGTGAAACTGAAGACCCATTCTCACAGGGGGGGGGGGGGGGGGAGCAGTTCAGTCTCCGTGCCTCAAGCCTGCCCTGGACTGGAGGGAGCACCCTTTCTCTTAGTGGGGGAGGGAGGGAGTGGTTCGGTCTCCGTACCTCCAAATGATTGGGTTCTGCATTAATTCAAAGTTATAAATAACTTTTTTTTTTTTAATAAATTGCTGCTTCTTCTTCAACATGTGAGCTATTGGAACCGGAGGGTACATAGTTGTTGCTTCTGTTTATGAAATGATATCAGAGTGGCTTTTGTTTGTGCAGCTCAGCCACCGTAGAGATGATCGACACAGGACAAGAGATTACACTAGTGTTCTAGTGTCTGATTGAAGTCTGATCTCTGCTTTCTTCTCTATTATTATTATTATTATTATTATTATTATAAGAATTGGTCATTAGCAGACCGTTTTATCCATATACAGAGACTAGGGGGGTGAACTATGCATCATCAACAACTGCTGCTGCTGCTGCTGCTGCAGAGTCACTTCCAATAGGACCTCGTTTGTTTTATGTTTCATCTGAAGGACGGAGCACAAGGAGGTGAAGTGACTTGCTCAGGGTCACACACACATGCACACACACACACACACACACACACACACACAAACACACAGGGAGTCAGTGGCTGAGCTGGGATTTGAACCTCCTGGTATCAAGCCCTTTTCTTTAACCACTGGACCACCAAGCCTGTATTATTATTATTATTATTATTATTATTATTATTATATATATTTTTTTTTTCAGGATTAAGGACTCTGTCACAGGGACACAGGAAGCGGCTGAGCGCTTCTCAATCGGAGCAGACGTAACATGAACTGAGGAGACTCCGGATAACGTCTTGTGCTTTCAATTTTTTTTTTTTTTATTTTGCTCACAAAAAAAACCCATAAAGAAAGGGAAATAGTGTTGAGCCAGGAAGAGGAGGAAAAGAATTTGTGTTTGACACCCGAACCCCCATCCCCGTCCCGCCCGCCCCCACCCTCCCCGCCACACACACAACTACAGGAAAATGGGGAGGAAAAAGATTCAGATCCAGCGGATCACAGATGAACGAAACAGACAGGTGAGCGACAAGCAGACTGGTAAATGAGGATCCTGTGGGAGTGATGACCGTTTTGCTTTTTGCAGTGTGCAAACGCCTGTCAAGATACAGCGCACGCACCTTCCCTGCGTCTTCTGTCTTTTTGCTGCGATAGGATTACACTGCTGCCTTTCATTATCAAGCTTTCACTTAATGGGGGGGGGGGGGGGTAGAGGAGGGGCTTTGGAGTTGGTTGCCCATGGCAACGACCCCGATATAATTTGATTTGTGGCGGTACAGAGCGTCGAGCAAGCTGTCTTCTGCTCTGAAGAGCTGCATCAACAGAGAGAAAGAGAGAGAGAGAGAGAGGTCACGTGGCCTTCAGCAAAAGGGATTGCGTGGGTGGGGGGGTGTGTGTGTTTCTGCAGGCTTGTTTACAGCTGCAAGTGAAGCCACCCAGATCTCACTGCATTTTGAACAAGCAGATCTTTATAAAGTGTACACTAAGACTCTCAGTAAACCGAACTGTACCGTTCTCACACACAGGCTCATGGAACCTGTACCGGTGTACCTGTATGTCATTTATTTTATACATCCTTTGCCTCTTCCGATACACATTCATAAGTTCAGTCACGGCTCTGTCTGTAAAGCCGAGTTGAACACGATCTTGAAAGCTGGTTCCAGGAGACCCCCGGGAGACCTAGTTTGAGGTTTGCTGTATCAAACCCCGAAGTCTCCCTGCCTGGTGTGCCGCGCAGTGACCCTGAAACCTACAGTCTCCTGAAACCAAGCTCCAAGCCTCAGAGTGGGCTAAGTGTTCCCTCGGGTTAAGAATACTGAAATTAAATCCCAGCACTAATCGAGGTGTTTGTTTAGCCTTATACTAGAGCCGCACCAAACGATTACTCCATTACTTGGATTAAGCGTGCTGCAGAAATCAGGGGCTGACAGTCAGACGAGGGTCTCTGGTGTGGATCGGGGCTGAATCACCGTTCAGAGTGAATTAAGAAACAGCTGCTTGGGTTTGTCCGGGTCGCCGTTCTCCACAGGAGTCTTAAGGAAAGCAGCATTGATCATCCCAAACCCAAGCCGCTGTTTCTTAATTCACTCTGAGCGGTGAATCAGCCCCGATCCACACCAGCGACCCTCGCCCGTGGGGAGCTGGATCCAGGGAATGGAGCGCTGGGTCCGTGTGGCTCTGCTCCTGTCGTGTGTTCCTCTCTCAGCCTCATCTCTGTGCTTCTCCCGAAGGTGACGTTCACGAAACGGAAGTTTGGGCTGATGAAGAAGGCCTACGAGCTGAGCGTGCTGTGTGACTGCGAGATCGCACTCATCATCTTCAACCACTCCAACAAGCTGTTCCAGTACGCCAGCACAGACATGGACAAGGTGCTGCTGAAATACACAGAGTACAACGAGCCGCACGAGAGCAGGACCAACGCTGACATCATCGAGGTAGGCAGGCTGTGCACATGCGCACACACACACACACACACACACACACACACACACACACAGAGTCTCATACAGATACACACACACACACGGAGTCACACACACACAGAGTCTCATACATACACACACACACACACACACACACAGTCTCACACACACACACACAGTCTCATATACACAGACACACACACACACACCGTCTTATACACACACACACACACTGTCTCCTACACAAACACACACACACACACAGAGTCTCACACACACACACCCCTCACAGACACACACATTGCTGCATGTTTTCAGTGCAGCAGTCGGCTCATCCCTGTCAGTGTGTGTTAATCCTGCTCTGTCGCAGCGCACAGCCCAAGAGCACGGGGGGGGGGGGGGGGGGGCGGGTTGGGTTGGGTTGGGGTTCCCTGTCTTTTAAGGAGGCTCCATCGAGTTCTCCACCACTCAGATCAACCAGGGCCACGGCGCCACCTTAAAGAAGGCTCAGTGTTACAGTTGAAGCAAAAATCACCCACTGGCTGTCCTCTCGCATTGCTGTAACGAGGATTGCTCTAAAGTGCTGTCTGTAAGTGACTGTACAGTAAAGAGGCTGAGCAGGCATTTCTGTACAGGAATCTGATCATGCAGAAAGAGTTACACACAAATATAAAAATCCCAAACTCAAGACTAGGAGCCAGATGCTTGTGTTTGTCTGTTTTGACTAAGAGGACAGTTAATGAATGAATGAATGAATGAATGAATAATAATAATAATAATAATAATAATAATAATAATAATAATAATAATAATAATGCTAACAGCAAAGCTATAGCCAAAAGTTTTGCATCACCTAGAATTTTAGAATTACATAGTTTGGGTTGGGGGAAATACATACATTATATATATATATATATATATATATATATATATATATAATATATATATATATATATAAAATATTAAATATAAAAATTAGGGCTGTCAAGCGATTAAAAACAAACACAAAAAATCTTACTTAGTTAATCTCAGTTTTAATCGGATATTAAATTGATACAATCGCTACATCCGTCTAATTTAAATGTGTTGTAATACTGATGCTATTATTATTATTATTATTATCCTTAACTGTAATTAAATTCATTTAAAATGTATTTATTGATGTATCTCAGACTGAACGCGGTACCCCGTGCAAATTCGACATCTTTGTCAGATTATTTGTTTTTGGCATTGGCCCAAATACTTGAAGCAAAACCATTTAAAAAAAAAAAAAGTGTTAACAGGATGTAAGTTTCTTGATGATGATGTTGGCTGCAATGAGCTGCTCGTAAATAATCCGCACACACAGATATACAAAACAAGACGTATTCCTGCGAACGTTTTGAACACTGTCAACAACTGGGTGAACTCGAAGAGAAGCAGGCAGGCCTAACGAGGCAACAGAAAAAAAAAGTAAACACTGGGATTAGCCTTTTCAGTTTTTAAATCGGCACGATTTACAAACTACCTCCAGTTATCTTCTGTTTCTGCTTTAGCACAGAGGAACGGCAGAATGCTGGCTTGTTTGAGCTTGCTTGAACTTGCCTCAGTGTGTTTTCTTTTTTAAGGTTGTCCAACAGGTCTCTGTACACCCTGTTTTCTGTGAGAAGATGCTGAGCTGCCGAGGCTCTGTCGTGCTTTTTCTAGTTTTAGTCTGACGTGTAGTATTTCGTTTGTGTTTTAACTGCTAGTGTCCTCCTGCGCACTTTTTTGTTTAGTGGGACCCAGGAATATTTTTATGGCGTAATATGAACGAGAGAGACGGGGGTCTCTGGGGTACTGTGCGGTGTCTCGTTTATAGGAGGCTGTGTGGTCCAGTGGTTAAAGAAAAGGGCTTGTAACCAGGCAGTCCCCGGTTCAAATCCCACCTCAGCCACTGACTCTGTGACCCTGAGCAAGTCACTTAACCTCCTTGTGCTCCGTCTTTCGGGTGAGAAGTAGTTGTAAGTGACTCTGCAGCTGATGCATAGTTCACACACCCTAGTCTCTGTAAGTCGCTTTGGATAAAGGCGTCTGCTAAATAAACTAATAATAATAATAATAATAATAATAATAATAATAATAATAAAACGCACCCAATGAGACAGTCGGCAAAATTTACTAGGGGCATTAATTTAGAAATTCAACCAACATAATAAAACACGTGGTTCAAGCTTGATCAGCAGCACAGGGAGATCAGAAAACACGATAAAATAGGAGGAGATCTATTTCTTAAATGCGGTTTGTGGACTGAAATTTAGTTTTTCAAGAAAATTATAAATATGTAGCTAGAGTAAGTATTTCTAGGAAATGAACTGTTCATTGTGAAGAGAACATAAAAAAAAAACAAAAAAACTACAAACTAACAAGAAAAATTGGTAGTCTTTACATGCTACGCTGGAAAAAAAAAAAAAGCTGCAACTTTTATAAAAAAATAAATCATATTTCGCTTGATTCGTGGGCTTGCAGCGATCCTGAATTTCGAAACTGGTGGGTTTCATTTGTTGTTGTCTGTAGCACAACAGCTGCTGCTGGTGTATTTTGAGAAGTGAAGATGTGTTTAGCACGCAGCAGAGTAGAAGTGTGTGGTGCTGTGTGCGAATACTGGAACTCACTTTAACAGCACAGAAGTCTTTCTGTTTCAAACAATAACTGCACTCAGACACCCAATCCAACGTGGCCGGGATGGAAGTACGGTGTGCCGAAAGGCTCAAAACACAGCAATGCGACTTAACACGCGTTAAAATAATGAATCTCCCAAAGAATAACCGCGTTCATCGCAGAAGTTAACTGAGATTAATTGACAGCCCTAATATAAATATGTAGGCCTGTGAACATAATTAATTTTTAATCATTCAATCAAAGAAACTACACAATGATATTGGTAAAAGTCTACTGGAACAAAGCCTTAATAGTAGTAAAGTATTTCATGTTAGGATTTCGAAATGTTTTCATGCCAGTTTTTCTTTCAGTATATAGGAAAACTACAAAGCGTTGGTATGCAAGTCAATATGTTCACCTAACATTATTCAGCAGGTTTCATTTCGACTTTATGAAGCAAAATTAGTTTGTTCTGCAGGGTGATGCAAAACTTTTGGCCAACGCTGTACACAGCTTAGCTAATCAAATACGCAGACTGATAGTGTGCTAAAATGTCTCTCTTAATTCTGTTTCAATTTCCATGCTGTTTGGTCACAGCACTAACCCTGAACTACCAATGCTAGTGTGTAAAGCCGAGGGAACACGAAGCCACCGCTCTGAGGCTTGGAGCTTGGTTTCAGGAGACTGTAGGTTTCAGGTCGCTGCGCGGCACACCAGGCAGGGAGACTTGGGGACTTGATACAGCAAACCTCAAACTAGGTCACCCGGTGGTCTCCTGGAACCAGCTTTCAAGCTGCTGTTCCTGAAAAATGTTGCTCTGTGTTCAACTTTAGAAACGAAGGTCGTTTGCACCGTGCCACCCAGACTGCGTCTGAATCGTATTCTGCCCTTGTGCTGTTCCTCTGGCTGGAACTTGATTCAGTGGTTTAGCCTCCAGGGAAATCAGAAGCAGTCTTTAAAAAAGGAGGCTTTTAAACTCTCGCCAGCCTCTCTGTGATGCCAAGCAGACAGCATTGCCCTAATGAGCTACAGCTATGGCCAAAAGTTTGAGAGACCTCAGAGGCTGTGTTCCATAGTGTGGTATTGTACACAGCTCTGGCCAGAAGTGTTTGCGTCACCCTATAGGATGAACTCGTGTTGCTTCATAAAGTCGAATGAAAACTTGCTGAATAATGTCACGTTAACATATTGAATTGCACACCGCCGCTTTACCAATATGCTTAAGGCAAAACTGACCACAACTGTGACATTTTGAAATGTAACATGAAATACTACTGTACATTGTGGCTTCCTTCTGGTGGACTTTATTAACAATATCATTTTGTCGTTTCTTTGCTTAACATGAAGTTAAATAAAAGATCTAAATTATTTTCATATATAATATATTTTGATTGCGTCAGTCCTAAAACTCTAGGTGATGCAAACCCTTTGGCCTCAGCTGTACAGTCCTTCAATAAAGCCTGGCCTGTCCCACACTGCAACTCATCCACACAGCGTGTGATCTCGGAGGCAGGGTTTCATAGTGTAGCATCGCAGAGATAACCGAAAATACTGGAGATCTTTGAGCAGGGCTAGGGTTGGGGCTAGGGTTAGGGTTAGGGTTAGGGTTGGAGCTAGGTTTAGGGTTAGGGTTAGGGTTGGAGCTAGGGTTAGGGTTGGAGTTACGGTTGGAGCTAGGGTTCAGGTTAGGGTTAGGGTTGGAGCTAGGGTTAGGGTTAGGGTTGGAGCTAGGGTTCGGGTTAGGGTTAGGGTTAGGGTTAGGGTTGGAGCTAGGGTTGGAGCTAGGGTTCGGGTTAGGGTTAGGGTTGGGGTTGGAGCTAGGGTTCGGGTTAGGGTTAGAGTTAGGGTTGGGGTTAGCTCGAATTAGCTGACAGTCCGTGCTCCTGAGAGTGAATTCAGAACTCAGATCTGGCAAAGTTAATGCCAGGAGATTCCAGAGAGGGAACTCAAGTCCTGGAGGTGGGGGGAGGGGATCTGAGAGCCAGCAAAGTCCTGCAGAGAGTACCGAGATCTTCAAAGGACGTTTGCAGGGATGATCTGCAGGGTCTTAAAAGGTCCCCTATTTAAAAAAATAAAAAAGCATCTGAAAATTAAAACAGTTCTCACTTCCAGCACAGAAGGTGTTGTCTGATGTTGGTTCGCCTTCATAACTAGACCTAGGATTGTCAAGCATTTGAAGTTCATCCCTTCACCTTCCCCGGTGTTGTATCAATTTGGTTTTTAAACATGAAGGAAGTGGCTCCCAGCTGCTATGCAATGGGACAGTAATTGCCTGTAGCGGGTTAGCCAGTGGGTGAAGTGGCATTCGTTTTCTACGCGTTGAGCTTAACAGCTGGTGTGAAATTTCACTGCTCTGATTACAGGAAACGCGTCTAACCAGAATGAAGGATTGACATTATTATTCAGTGAAGAAATATTGATTTTAGAATGTATCAAATTACATCAATACAGCGTGTGTTAGGATTTTTTTAAATAAAGTCTATTTTGTACTTAATAGGTCAATGCATATATATATATATATATATATATATATATATATATATATATATATATATATAATATCACATTATTTTTTATACATTATTTTTACATACAATTTATACAGTTGGGTTTTTTCACTAGAGCAATCTAGGTAAAGTACCTCGCTCAAGGGTACAACAGCAGTATATATATTCTTGAAGGCATTCATGCACAGCAAAGCTTTATCCAAAGAGGTGCAGACCGTCAGGCACGTTATATATTAATGTCTCTGCAGAGTTAGAAAGTAGTTCATAGCAGTGACATGTAAACCATGTAGCGTTTGCTCGGGGATGCTGGTAGAGACGAGGTCGGTCACACACTCAAAAATCTCCTCTTCTTACAGACTTGACCGCTAATAATTACATTGCGTCAGATTATTTATTAATGCAAAACTTGAAACACGCATATATATATATATATATATATATATATATATATAAAGGTGAACATTTTAACAGGTCCCGTTAGACACGCACACACACAAACAAAGCAAGCTCCTGGTTTGAGGTGGGTGATTTAGAATGTAACCTGGAAGTTAACCAGCTGGATTGAAAGGAGATCACACGATCTCTCTCCTGCTACACTGCACAACTCTTTTAGCCTAGTTTCCTTTATTTAGGTCCAGCTGTTAAAAAATAAAAAAGGAGGGGCTTGTTACTAGGTTCCAGGCTTAAGAAACTGCAGTGAAAACCCGATACAGTACGCTAAACTCTGTATTTAAATCAGGAGGCTCGCTGGTCCAGCGGTTTAGAGAAAGGGGGCTTGATACCAGGAGGTTCAAATCCCAGCTCAGCCACTGACTCCGTGTGTGTGTGTGTGTGTGTGTGTGTGTGTGTGTGTGTGTGTGTGTGTGTGTGACCCTAAGCAAGTCACTGAACCTCCTTGTGCTCCGTCCTTCAGATGAGACTTAAAACAAACAAGCTCCTATTGGAAGTGACTCTGCAGCAGCAGCAGCAGCAGTTGTTGATGATGCGTAGCTCATCCGCGCCTTAGTCTCTGTAAGGGGATACAAGCGTCTGCTAAATAACTAAATAATAAAGCTAATAGTGAATGTTTTATTATTATTCCGTTTTGTAATGACCAGACACCAGTTAGTATTCCGTGCATCTCCGGCTTCAATTCCAGACGTTAAGAAAGAAAGGTTTTAACGGTTGCGACAGTCCAGAACCGGACGGGGATGATTCCATCGACCAGAGCCCCCTAAACGACGAGAAATACCGCAAAGCCAACGAGGACCTGGACATTTTATTCAAGAGATACGGAGTAAGTACCGCGGGGCTTTTTATAAAATCCCTTTCTCTCATTTTAACAGTGTCTTTTTATATGTTTTTGTTTTCGTTTTTTTTTTGTTTTGTTTTGTTTTGTTTTGTTTTGTTTTGTGGGACCCGCTACGCAGGTTTTAAACAAGAAGGAGCGACGGGATTGCGAGAGCCCGGATCTGGAAGAGGCGTTCTCTCTCACCCCCGGCACCCAGGAAAAGTATCAAAAAATTGACGAGGAGTTTGATAAAATGATGCAGAGTTATAGATTGGCTGTGAGTACCCTGAGGCATGAGCTTTGAGCCTGAGCAGCTAAAGCAGCCAGCCAGCCAGCCTAACTTACGCCAACGCACACGCAACACGCACACGCACATGCGTGATTCTTTATAGTGTATATGAGGAATTTGCATTGACTGCCATGTGGTGTAAATTTGCTGTTCTAAACGCAGGGCAAGGATCTCCTCAGTAATGAAAGTTGGGGTAAATGCAACCTTTTAAAATGATTATGTTAAAAATATATGATTTTTTTAATCAATCAAAGCCCACAGGTGTGATTTTAATCAACTAATCATGAATCAGTTAAAACCCTAATATAGTTAGATAGATGTTGAATCTGACACCCTGGGATCCTTCAGGAAGCTGCTTGATGAGATTCTGGGATCAATAAGCTACTAACAACCAAACGAGCAAGATGGGCTGAATGGCCTCCTCTCGTTTGTAAACTTTCTTATGTTCTTATGAGTGACAATCTTATTCACACAAAAACACACACATATATACACAGTTATTCGCATGAATCTAAATATGTTTCTGCAGTGCGACCGTGAGAAACCCATTTCAGCTCCGACGACAAAGAATAAAGATCTGCCATTGGGAATGTGAAGCGCTCTAGCATTTTGAGATTGGAACTTCTAGGGCATGGGAAAGTAGAGCATTCAATAAACGCAACTGATGGCACCAAAATCCATCAATGCACCAGAGTCCTGCTGTCACACAGACAGGAGGAAACATGCATATTTATTTGCGACATGGATGCAGTGGAATATTCAGGAAGCAAGTTTCTCTTTTCATTAATTAATCCGCATGGGTCATCGCTCTGCAGCTGTCGAATTGGGCCAACTAGAACTTCTTAAGCATTCAAACTTCAGTTAATGTGCAGCTAGGGCCAAAAGTGTTTGCATCGCCCTGTGGAATGAACTCATTTTGCTTCATAAAAGTTGAATGAAAACCTTGCTGAACAGTGTGACGTTAGCATGTTGAATTACACACCACTGCTTTGTGGTTTCCTGTATACTTTTAATGAAAAACTGACAATTGAAAAATTTGACATTTCGAAATCTAACATGAAATATTATACTACTTCTGTTATGGCTTCCTTCCGGTAGACTTTGAGCGATTTACCTTTTTTGTAGTTTTTTTTTTTTATTACATGATATTAGGAGGCTGTGTGGTCCAGTGGTTAAAGAAAGGGGCTTGTAACCAGGAGGTCCCCGGTTCAAATCCCACCTCAGCCACTGACTCATTGTGTGACCCTGAGCAAGTCACTTCACCTCCTTGTGCTCCGTCTTTCGAGTGAGACGTAGTTGTAAGTGACTCTGCAGCTGATGCATAGTTCACACACCCTAGTCTCTGTAAGTCGCCTTGGATATAGGCGTCTGCTAAATAAACAAATAATAATAATGATGTGAAATAAAAGATCTAAATTATGTTAGTATAGTTTTTTTTTTTCCCCTAAAATTCAGTCCTAAAATTCTAGGTGATGCTAAAACTTTGGCCACAGCTGCACACATTTAAACAATTCAACTTCTAACTGATTTGCAATGCAAGAAACTAATCAGAGAACCCACCATGAAAATCATCTCATATTTCATGTGCGTAATATATTTGAAATACCGCATAGAAATGTAAATTCATGTCCGTTATTAATCAAAACATTTACACTTTAAAGTCAGTACGGACCATATTCACAAATCATTTCCTTTTATCAAAGTTTCCCACCGTAAAACCACGGCAAAGCACAGGGAAACATTGTAAAGTATTGTAAAAATTTGTCAAAGAAATTGGAATTGAAAAAAAGAATTGACCCCAAAGCTAGCTTTTTGAATGATGACCCTATTGAAAAAAACACACACCACCCATCTCACAAAAAAGGCATTTATCCAGCTCTGAATTATTTAACATGTTACTTCTGTGTATTGTACATCTGTCTGAAGGATGATCCATTTTTTTCTTCCACTTTACTAAACCTTGGCATGGCCACAGCGATGCAGGCGTAGAGAGGCTGCAGCTCTGGCCAAAAGTTTTGCATCACCTGGAATTTTAGGATTGAGACATTAATTAAAAAAAATAAATAAATAAAAATGAACATAATTTAGATTTTTTTATTTAACATCATGTTAATCCAAGAAACTACAAAAAAAAAAAAGGCTACCGGAAGGAAGCCATAATATTAGTACAGTAGTATTTCAAGTCCGTTTTTTTTTTTTTTTAAATTGCTATATTTTTCGGTCCTGTAATTCAATAATGTAACAATATTTGGCAGGTTTTTATGAAGCAAAATTAGTTCGTTCTCTATAGGGTGATGCAAAACGTTTGGCCAGAGCTGTGGAAAGTGTGTTCGTGTGTTTTGGTTTGCAGGTTGAAAACAGTAATGTTAATAGCTTGGTCTGTCGTTCTTAAAAGAACTAACAAGCTCAGGATGATTAAAAAAAAGATATAAACTATATATATATATATATATATATATATATATATATATATATATATATATATATATATATGTTGCCTGTCTTAGTGGCGTGTGTAATTTTACAGCTGTCATCGCAACTTGCATATGATCAGACGCATTTGCCTTGAAACATTCCTTACCTGCTGTGTATTTTTTTGCAAAGATTTTTCAATGCCCTCAACACAAACGCTTCGGATCCCATTATCAATCCCACTGTATTTACCTCGAAGAAACTCTAGCAGAACCGTGAGCCGACCACAGCAGTGCCAGCAGCAACAGAACGCCATGGACTGGGAACAGATCCCGCACAGTCCCGATAGCTCAGTGCTACTGATGGGTTGGTATGGATACAGCTGTGGGCTGCTGCAGTTTCAGTGCATACCGCCCTGGCCAAAGGTTTTGCATCCCCCTGTAGAGTGAACTGATTCTGCTTCAGAGTCCAATGAACACTGCTGAATAATGTTCCCTTGTTAACATATTGAATTCCACCCCCTCTATATAGAATGAACTCCCTCAGCTTCATAGAGTCCAATGAAAGCTGCTGAATAATGTTCCCTTGTTAACATATTGAATTCCACCCCCTCTATATAGAATGAACTCCCTCAGCTTCATAGAGTCCAATGAAAGCTGCTGAATAATGTTCCCTTGTTAACATATTGAATTCCACCCCCTCTATATAGAATGAACTCCCTCAGCTTCATAGAGTCCAGTGAAAGCTGCTGAATAATGTTCCCTTGTTAACATATTGAATTCCACACCCTCTATATAGAATGAACTCCCTCAGCTTCATAGAGTCCAATGAAAGCTGCTGAATAATGTTCCCTTGTTAACATATTGAATTCCACACCCTCTATGTGGTTCCCCCCCCCCCCCCCCCCCCCCCATATACTTGATGAAAAGTGTGACGTTTTCGAAATATAATGTGAAATACTACTGTGCTACTATTATGGCTTCTTTCCGGTAGACTCTTTTTTTTTTTACGTTTTGTAGTTTCTTTCATTGCAAGATGTTAAATCATGTAAATTATGTTCATGTAGCTTTTTTTAAAATTATGTTTCAATCTTAAAATTCTAGGTGATGCAAAACATTTGGCCACAGCTGTACACCAGAGGTATGTCGCAGAAGTATTACCCCTGTGATTAAAAAAAAAAAATCCTCCCAAAGGCATTCTCGTTGCATTGTTTCTGCCCGTTGCATGGAAACCTTTTGTATTTCCATTTTGGTACCCCCTGTCTATAAATCCCACACTGACGATCCTCGAATACATTCTGGATGGAAAGCGTGGAGCCTATCCAAGTCCTTATGGACAGCTCAGCAACTGGGATCCGAGAGCCAGGAAATTCAATACAGAGATCCCGGCGATTTGGATCTGGCTGCCAACAAATGTAACGGAGAGCTCTGTAAGGGAGAGCAGAAAATGCCGCACAGAGAACTCTGTGTTGCGATGTGGGAGCCAGGGTATTGATTTGCAAACTCCTCACTGTTTAGAAGGATTGTATATTGTCGGTCCCGTGGTTAAAGACGGGGGGCTTGTTACCAGGAGGTCCCCGGTTCTAATCCCAGCTCAGCTGCGTGTGTGCGACCCTGAGCAAGTCACTTCACCTCCTTGTGCTCCGTCCTTCGGATGAGACGTAAAACAAACAAGCTCCTATTGGAAGTGACTCTGCAACAGCAGCAGCAGCAGCAGTTGTTGATGATGCATAGTTCACCCCCCTAGTCTCTGTAAGTCGCTCTGGATAAAAGCGTCCTCTCAGTGACTAATTCTTAATAATGATTGTATGTAGTGTGGGGGAGCGACGGGGATCGTTCCATTCCTGGCAGTGTTTCTCAATACATTCTGCAGCAGTGACGTGTTAGTAATGCCCTCCACATGTTCTGTAAAACTGCGGTCAGTCTGCTTTTCTTACTCCGCGTGTGTTTTGTCTCATCTGATTGAACTGTTCTTGTTGATGTTCGTGTCATGTCGACTGGATCTGTTCTAAAGTTTTCCTGGTTGTATGCTGATAATATATTGTTATCCCTTTTTAAAAGATATATATATATATGTTTTGATGTAATATTGCATATTTCATTGTTATTTTTTTTAATTGTATTAACTGTAAATGAAATAGATTTTTTTTTTTTACTTTATAAGTTAATGTTTATTGATGCATTCATTTGAATATATATTATTATTATTATTATTATTATTATTATTTATTTCTTAGCAGACGCCCTTATCCAGGGCGACTTACAATCGCATATAGAAAGAGATAGCTATCTGTCTAGCTATCTAGCTATCTAGCTGTATGTATGTGAGGACTGGAGTCTGACACCCCTGGACTTAAAGGGTGTGTCTTCAGTTTTTGTTTTAGTTTTTTAACCAATCCTCTGCCGCTTTCCAGTCTGCAGTCCCGCCCCCCAGCTTCTCCATCTCCAATCAGAACGCACTACAGTTCAGTAACCCCGGCGGTGCCCTGGTCTCTTTGAGCTAAAATATATATATATATATATATATATATATATATATATATATATATATATATATATATATATATATATAATCTAGATAGATAGATAGCTATGTTTTTATTTTATTTTTTATTTTTTAAATAGATAAAGTCTATAAAGAATGCAGTTATTCATGCATTCAGGGTCGGGGTAAATTCCTGTTTTTTAATTCCCATTTTAAAATCAATTCCCAATTCCTGTTCCCTTTTAATCAATTCCAGGACGTCGCTGATCAGAATTGCAATGGAGCCGCGTTCTGTTAAAACGAGCCTCTCACAACAGCGGCAGCGCGTGACTTCAATCGAAGCCGCTGTTTGCGCGTCTAGAATTGAACTGGCTTCGAGTGAAAGAAGCAGCTGAACAGTCGCATTGTAACAATTATTAATGTCTCCTAAAATATGAATTCCTGTTGAAGGAATTTGGGAACTGATTTTAAAAAGGAATTGGAATCGAGAAACAGGAACTGACCCCCAAACCCAGCATGCGTTGTTATTCATGTACGTTAAAGTACCTTCGTGCTCTGATGAGGGCTGAAGCACTTGTCTACCTGACTTAGCTTCACATAGCTGTTTCATTTTGAGCAGGGGTGTCAGACTCGGCTCCTGGAGGGGGGGCCACGGTGTCTTGTGGCTTTCGTTCCCCCCTCCCCCACCCCCGATCTCTCAATTACGAAACTGGTCTAATTATTTGATTCATTGGACGCATTTAACGCTTCTCTCCCGGCTTCAAAATGTTTCACAGGTCGTCTACCTTGAAATCAAGGGCATTTTTATAAAATACGTCCAAGTGAACAAATAAGTAGATCAGTTAAGTTAACTGAGAATGAAAACCAGGAGACCCTCGAGGACTGGAGTCTGACACCCCTGGACTTAAAGGGTGTGTCTTCAGTTTTTGTTTTAGTTTTTTTAACCAATCCTCTGCCGCTTTCCAGTCTGCAGTCCCGCCCCCCAGCTTCTCCATCTCCAATCAGAACGCACTACAGTTCAGTAACCCCGGCGGTGCCCTGGTCACTACGTCCTTTGTGACGTCATCGCTGTCGGATCCCCGCCTCCTGTCTCCACAGCAACCGGCCCTGCAGAGGAACACAGTGTCCCCGGGGCTGCCACAGAGGCCAGCCAGCGCAGGTGAGGAAAGCACTACCCCGGACTGAACCTGGGCAGCTGGAAAGGGCACTCAGGGTCTTAACAGCAAGGGCAGAGGGGCAGGTCCCAGAGCGAGGCGCGAGAGCGCACTTCAGATCCCAAATAATCAACTGGGACGCTTCATGGGGGGGCAGTGTTTCACAGTGTAGTGTCGTACACAGCTGCAAGTTTTGCATCACCCTGTAGAATGAACTCATTTTGCTTCATAAAGTCGAACCTGCGATGAAATCGTGCTCCCTTTCGCACACCTGAGTTGAATACCGCTTTGTAGTTTTCTCCTGTATTCTTAACGGAAAACTGACCATTTGAAAACGGTGACATTTTCGAAGAATCTAACATGAAATACCGTACTGCTGCGATTGCATCCTTCTGGTAGACTTTATTAGCGATATGATTTTGTAGTTTCTTTTGATTTACATGTTGTTAAATAAAAGATCTAAATTAAGTTCGTATAGGTTTTAGAGAGAGAGAGAGAGAGAGAGATCTATATATAATTTTTGTAATAATTTCTGAATCCTAAAATTCTAGGTGATGCAAAACTTTTATCCACAGCTGTAAAAATAGGGAAAAAACTACTTACTTATCTGAAGATGTTTGCAGCTTAGCATGAAAACGTCTCGTGGAAAGCAATCGCTTATGCAGGAAAACCAAGAAATACGAGAGCAAGGAATTCAGAATCTAGCTGCTGTAATGTTTGCTGATTTGTTTTTTGTTTTTTTTTTACTCATTTTATTTTAGGAGCGCTTTTAGGTGGTGATCTGAACGATTCAAACGGACCGTGCCCAAGCCCAGTGGGTGAGTATCCTGCCATGAAAAGTATATGTCTGATCGTCGCAAACCCAGAACCCGGGTATAGAGGCCTGTGAAATGATTTGGTTGCCCAGATTTTATGGTTCGGCAATCTGTCAAGCCAGTAAACTCTTCACTGCTACAGAATACACCCGCCCTTCGGATGAGACGTAAAACAAACGAGGTCCTATTGGAAGTGACTCTGCAGCAGCAGCAGCAGCAGTTGTTGATGATGCATAGTTCACCCCCCCCTAGTCTCTCTGAATAAAAGCGTCTGCTAAATGACTAATTTAATAATAATAATAAGAATAATAATAATAATAATAATAATAATAATAATAATAATAATAATAATAATACGTGCAAACTGAGTGACTCCTGTGCCTTTAAAATCCGCCCCCTCTTCCCAACCCCCCCTATTGTGAGCTATTGGGCCAAATCAAAGTTTTGCCGTCTTCAGCTGTTGCTGGGTTAACAGGTGCTTGGACTGTCCGGCGAGTCATCGGGACATCGTCACGCAGAGATTGGCAAGAGCAGGTCCTCTGCTGCCCCCCCCCCCCTCCCCCTCCGCTCACCTCCCCCACCTGTCACATCTCTCAGCTGCTTCTGTGTTCACGTCAATTCTGGCTCTTCATGGTCTTTGGTTTGTGGCCTCCTTAACCTTTTTTGCAATGTCATTGTACAGTTTCTTTGATTTGTATATATATATACACATTTTTATTTTATTTTTATTTTTTATGTCTCAATCTTAAAGTTCTAGGTGATGCAAAACTTTTGTCCAAAAACTATTTATTTACACACATTCCCCCCCCCCCAAGTCTCCCTGCCTGGTGTGCCGCGCAGCGACCTGAAACCTACAGTCTCCTGAAACCAAGCTCCAAGCCTCAGAGTGTTGGCTTCGTGATCCCTTCAGCTTTAAATTATGTTTTATTTCCCCCTCTGAAACATTTTAAACATCAAACACATTTAAACATTTATACTTCAGGGTACCTTGATTGCTGGTGACCCTTATTAAAAAGCGTCGCAATAAAATGAAAAATCAATAGAATATTAATGTGTGTGCAGACACTTTGTGGCTGAGGTTTCAGGCCACTGCGCAGCACACCAGGCAGGGAGACTTGGGGGGGGTTTGATACAGCAAACCTCAAACTAGGTCTCCCGGGGGTCTCCTGGAACCAGCTTTCAAGCTCCTGAAAAAGAGGCTTCATGTTCCCTCAGCTTCAGATGCACTCGTTTAACTTATTTTGTAATGAACTCCAGTCTGTCTATTAGCCCTAAACTAATGTCTGCACTCCAATGTTGCAGACCACTCCCTCTCAGCTGTTGTGGGAGCCTGTCGCTGCTTCATTGGAGTCCAGGAGCTTGGGGAGGGGGGGGGGGGGGTCCGCATGAACGTCACTCTGCATACCTCGCATGCTTCAGGCAGGCCAGGAAATGAGAGCGTTGTAGGGAGAGAGTGGAGAGGGGGGGGGAGGAGTGCGGGGGCGTCAGAGAGTGATTCAATCAGCTGGAGCCACAGCTTTGTGCTGTTGTGCGTTTGTGGAACTCTGTTCTGGAAATTCGGCAGGTTGAAACTAATTTAAATTGAAAACCTGAAAACCTACGTTTGTATTGCGTTGTAATGTTTTAATGCCAGGACAAGGGGGCTACACTCGCACACTCTTTCTCATGCCAGTCATTTTCCCTGCCCCTTACCAAAAACAGCAGCAGTGTGGAGTAGTGGTTAGGGCTCTGGACTCTTGACTTGAGGGTTGTGGGTTCAATCCCTGGTGGGGGGACACTGCTGCTGTACCCTTGAGCAAGGTACTTTACCTAGATTGCTCCAGTAAAAATCCAACTGTATAAATGGGTAATTGTATGTAAAAATAATGTGATATCTTGTAACAATTGTAAGTCGCCCTGGATAAGGGCGTCTGCTAAGAAATAATAATAATAATAATAATAATAATAATAAAAACAGTGCCGTGCCAGCTGTAAAATATATCTGTACGAAAAAAAACCACAGTGCTGGCTAAAGCCTTCATCAGTGTGTGTCTATAAACTGCTTGAACTAGCTTTCCCTCTGAATTTACTAAGAGAGGCACACAGTCTGCCGTCGCCAGAGAGAGCTTGTTTCGCTCGGCAGACGGGAAGGAGAGCAAGCAGGCGAAACGCAGAGACAGATTTTCAATTTGCTGTGAGAACAAAAAGTCCCGCCCCCTCCCTTCTGTGTGTGTCGTTGAGCTTCAATGAAAATAATGACTTTTTGTTGTTGTTTTAAGTTCATTCAAACGTGAAAGACCAGTTTTTTGTTTTTTTTTTAAACAAGTGCTGCTTGTTAAGGGAATAATCCAAACAGTTTTAACGTTACACAAACTGCAATAAACTTCTCCTTAAACCGTTGTGACTTTTTTTTTTTTTTTTTTTTGCTCTGGGGGGGAAAAAAGGACGGCGCCCTTTTTTAATTTTCTATATTTAACCCCTTCTGGTACGCACGAGGAGTCGTGCGCTTGTCGTTCAAACGGTTTTTTCTGAAACACGCGTTTGAGAGAGCGACTCCAGCATCGCGAGGAGGAAACTGACAATGCGGACGACCCGTCCAGTACGTTTTCACACCCCTGTTGTTGGTTTTTCGTGCTCCGCATCGCTTTTTTACATATTTTTTGTATCTCTTTCCGTCTCCTAGGAAACGGGTACATGAGTGCTCGGGCCTCTCCGGGTCTTCTCTCCGTATCCAACGGCAACAGCTTGGGGAAAGTAGTCCCGGCAAAGTCTCCGCCCCCTCCCAGTGTTCAGATGGGCATCAGCGCTCGCAAACCAGACCTCAGGGTGATCACCTCCCAGAATAAAGGACTCCTGCAGCTGGTAAGCCCATTCCAGGGTTAAGACCCCCACTGTTCCCCTTCCTTCAGCCCTCTAACTCTGACTACAGTGATCCGTTTATAACGTTTCCTTCTTGGTTTTGACCTCCAGTTTCCTGGACGCATTAGTTGCGAACAGGTTTCTGTTTGTAATGCATGCCTTTTTGAGTAGGGGTGTAAAGCCGAGGGAACACAAAACCAACTTTTTCAGGAACAGCGGCTTGAAAGCTGGTTCCAGGAGACCCCCGGGAGACCTAGTTTGAGGTTTGCTGTATCAAACCCCCCCAAGTCTCCCTGCCTGGTGTGCCGCGCAGTGGCCTGAAACCCACAGTCTCCTGAAACCCAACTTTCAAGCTGCAAAGTGGCTTCATGTTCCCTCTGCTTTAAACTATTAACACGGCTCTGTTTGACAGAGCCAGCCCCTGTCTACATGTATTTATGTATTAAGTACAGTGGAGGCTTGGTGGACCAGCGGTTAGAGAAAGGGGCTTGTTACCAGGAGGTTCACATCCCGGCTCAACCACTGACTCCCTGTGTGTGTGTGTGTGTGTGTGTGTGTGTGTGTGTGTGTGTGTGTGTGTGTGTGTGTGTGTGACCCTGAGCAAGTCACTGAACCTCCTTGTGCTCCGTCCTTCGGATGAGACGTAAAACAAACAAGCTCCTATTGGAAGTGACTCTGCAGCAGCAGCAGCAGCAGCAGTTGTTGATGATGCATAGTTCACCCCCCCCTAGTCTCTGCAAGTCGCTTTGGAGAAAAGCATCTGCTAAATTTTAATAATAATAAATGAAGTAGGATATAATAAAACAAAATAGTAAATGTAATGACCGTTTTTTTTTTTTGCCCTCCTGTTTTCTTCATGCAGACAGAGGAGGATCTGGAAATGGTGAGTGTGTCTGCATTGGTTCTGTGCTCGGAGTGCAGCGTTAACTGCGTGGTCTGTGATGTAAGAGGCTGCTGCTTATAACAATGTCAGAACACAATGCAGGGCCCTGCTTTCATTTAAACAGAGGTGATAATTAGATCTGCTGCTGTTTGGATCACATAATTGTACAGTTATGTAATTGTAATTTGAATACCCCACTGGATTTTGTGTGTGTGTGTGTGTGTGTTGGGGGAATAAAAACACATTTTATTTTTCGAAATGGTTTAATTTAGCCAGGCGCTTGGCGCAATTCAGCTTTTCAGCTGGGGAGAAAAATACTGCAAGAAGTGAATTGTGTATCGTTTATTAAACAACTTTAATAATAATAATAATAATAATAATAATAATAATAATAATAATAATAATAATAATAAGTCTCCATACCAGCTGAAAATTGATTGAAGTTTATTATTATCAGGGAACTGTTCAGATCGTTTTTAACACAGCAGTTTAGAAAGGTTTCATCATTAACAAAACCTTTAATTAATTCATTAAACAAAAAAAAAATAACTTGCTTGTTAATAATGAGTTACATGTTTGTGGATCGGAACCCATTGCCCCAGATCAGAAAATAAAACCCACCCCCCAAATCCATTATTAATGAGTTGGAACCCCTCTCGACCAATCCCGAAAGAGCAGTAGGAGGAGCCAGGCTGGAATCCCTCCCCCATTGTGTTGTTTTTGAATGACTTGGAGAAACGGGGTACCTGCATGTGGGTTGTGCTTGAGCCTCTGGTTCTTGAGAAACATTTTGAGCCACAATAATCTGGTGTTGAATGATCGTTTATTTTGTGTTTTGAAACATACACTAGCCCCTGACAAGTATATGGGGGTCCTGCAATTAGAGAAAGGGGCTTGATACCAGGAGGTTCCCAGTTCAATCCCAGCTCAGCCACTGACTCCCTGTGTGTGCGTGTGTGTGTGTGTGTGTGTGTGACCCTGAGTAAGTCACTTCACCTCCTTGTGCTCCGTCCTGATCACAAAACAGACCGTTTGAGTAATTTCTAAACTGTCACAGAAACCCGAGATGGAATTGTTTTCCTGTAACTCACTGAAGAGGCCCATCTCTTATTTTTGATAATCCACGGATACCCTTGTGATGCTGATATTAAAGAAGACGAGGTTCAGCAGTATAGTTGGGTTTTTTTTAAACGTCGTGTTTCAGTGCTGTACAGACGTTCCGTGTCGTTACCCGTTTCTCCAGTTTCTCTGAGATACGAATGTACCAGCTTTACATCTTTTTTTTTTTCTCTCATTTTGTTGATCATTAATGAACATTTCTGCACTGTGGGTGTTGTCAAGTGATTGAAAACGAGTCATTTTGTGTTTGAATTGAAAGTCTCGAGGAGTCGAATGGGTCAAAGTTCAAGTATATTTTCCTCTAGAGGAATTGTCACTTTTTGATGTCACTACTGTGGTATTATGCCTTTAGATAGATAGATAGATAGATAAACTTAGTCGCTGGCTTCTAGTTTTGTTAAATCGACAGATGTTTTGTCTCCTTTTGAAAGGTAGGAGTTGGTTAAAGGCTGGAGCCAGGTCTTTGGACGTGCGGCTCAGTAAGAAGTCTCGTTGTGACGTGATGTTTTTGTTTGACAGTTTCTAAAGATGTTTTTTTTTCTGACAAAAAGGCTTGCTGCGTTCTGTTGGAGTTCCCCTACCCATGACCTTCTCCTGCCTCTCTCTTTCCCAGAACGCTCAGCGGCTTGGAATCTCTCAGGCTGCGCAGCCCTTGACCACGCCCGTGGTTTCCGTGGCAACACCCAGTCTCCTGACGCAGGGCCTACCCTTTTCTGCCATGCCCACAGCATACACAGGTAAGGAACAAAAAAAGCCTCTCTTAGCTAAGAGGGCCATACCAGTTCTTAGAGACAAACAAAACTACCCCTATCTGCTTTAAATGACTGCAAAGCTCGCCTAAATAATATCAGACATCCACAGCTTCAGTAGTTGTCCGGTCGGGAAATGTGTTAGGGGAAATGTTCAAAACGTCAGTATGCTCGCTGTCTTTTACATTATTATTTGTTTATTTAGCAGACGCCTTTATCCAAGGCGACTTACAGAGACTAGGGTGTGTGAACTATGCATCAGCTGCAAAGTCATTTACAACTACGTCTCACACCGAAAGACGGAGCACAAGGAGGTTAAGTGATTTGCTTCAGGGTCACACAATGAGTCAGTGGCTGAGGTGGGATTTGAACCGGGGACCTCCTGGTTACAAGCCCTTTTCTTTAACCACTGGACCACACAGCCTCCTATAATACATTATATACCCCACAAGATCCATCTGCTAAACAGCCTTTGACTAAATTCTTAGTAAATCTCAACCTGGAGTGAAGTTAATCCGCTAAAGGAATTAAAAAATATACACGTTGGGTCAAATTTGCAGTTTCCGGCTGAGGCTCTAGCGCCCCCTTTTGGCCCTGGGGTCCATCTTCACAAAACTTTTATCATACATTGCAAGCCTCCTGAGGGATAGAAATCAGACTCCTATTACACAGCAGTGTCACCCAGTCCAGGTTTTACTGCTACCAGCTTGATCAGCCCCAGTGTGTCTAGCTAACAAGCTCAGGTGTGTCTGATTATTAAACTCCTAGTGAAACCAGGAATGGATCAAACTGCAATATTATTATTATTATTATTATTATTATTATTATTATTATTGATATTGCTACAATGAATGACCCTTCTTTCTCTCTCTCCCTCTCTCCCGCTCTCTCTCCCTCAGACTATCAGTTAACGAGTGCTGACATATCCGCCCTCCAGGCTTTCACCTCGCCAGGCGGCCTGTCGCTAGGCAACCTGCCCATATGGCAGCAACAGCAGCAGCAGCACCAGCAGCAGCAGCAGCAGCAGCAGCAACAGCAACAGCAGCTCAGCCTGGCGTCGCTTAGCAACCTGGTGTAAGTACAGCGCCCCCTGCCCTGTGCAGAGCAGAACTGCACTGCACTGCACGCTGCCGGCAGGCTGAGACTCCGTGGCTTTCTGTCCGCTGAGAGCATGCTCTGTCTTGCCTGGGGGAGTCTCCTCTGTTTTTTAAGTCCGTCGTGGTCCGCGTTCACGAAATTCAGCGTGTGTTTTTTGTTTTGCTTTCTGATGCTTTGTGTGGCAATTGGTTTTCAGCAGCTGCGGGGTAAAAAAAAAAAAAGGATTTGTGGGAGTTCAGTGTTGATTTGTCTTCGTTGTTTGAAGCTAGCTGCTCAGCATTCTGATAAACAGTCTAATAATATTATTTGTTGTTGTTAAAATCTCGATCTATATCTCTCCATCTGTCTAACTACCTATCTGTATGTGTGCACATATATATATATATATATATATATATATATATATATATATATATATATATATATATATATATTGATTTATCTGTCTTCCAACCTGCCTTTATATTTAGAAATACATCTGTCTGTTGCATCAGTCTATTTGATCTGTTTGACAGCGTTGTAAAATATGTCTGTTGTATCTTTGTGTGTGTGTGTGTGTTCAAATCAGAGTCTGTCTGTCTTCAAAACAGTGCTAATTTGTGGCGCACTCTCCCTCCCTCCCTGTCTCTCTCCTACTTCTTTAATTATAACCTGTACAATGACAGTGTGTGTGTGTGTGTGTGTATATATATATATATATATATATATATATATATATTTATGTATAATATCTATATATAGAGAATTTATAGAACAGGCATGGGCCTCTTTTTGATGTATATTTGATGTACGTCATTTTTCTCAACAGTATGACATCACAATCAAACGTACTCTTTGGCAGGGAACACTGTTTCTACCGGTACTGTATAGTTTTTACATCTTTCCATGGCTTTGTAGAAGTGTCCTGTTGTATAAATCAATACAAGCCTTGCATTTCAATTACAGCCCAACTAGATGGAGAGCTGGGGGGGGGGGGACTAAGGCTTAAAAAAAAACCAGAGAGAAAGTCCTTTCACCTAATCTTGGTCCAGATATCCTGTTTGAAAATGTCTATCCAGTTCAAACTTACTGTAACATAAATGTTTGTTTGTTTTCTAATACCTGCGAGACCTATTCATAAAATTCATAAAAACACCTCCCAAGATTTGATATGTTTTTATATCCTTTACACAACTGACGTAGAAGTCTTTCACGTCAGACTTTTATCAAAGGCTTTTTTGAAAATCTAAATCAATGATATCGCCGTTTCCAGTCATCTACCTGAGCTGTAACATCCTTGAAAGTCCCCCAGGCTAGTCCAGCATGACCTCCCTCTTCTGAGCCCTGGCTGGCTGTCCCCTATAATATCGTTGCTGTACGAAATGGGTATGGAGAAACGTTCAGAAAAGGGTGGTACAAACTGACCCGGGGAGTAATCTTTTAGATAAATGACGGGGGCTACCTAACATAAAAGGGGACCTTTACAAAAAGCGCCGGAGGTCTAGCCCGCTGACCTTAACGGTGCGATCAAAAGTATTTGACAAACACTTTCTGAATGCCTCGCCTCAGCCCAACAGCATTTTCGTTTTGATCTTTTTGTCACACACCCCCCACCCCCCCTAAAAGCCTGTTTTTCCAGCCACAGCTTTGTAAATTTCACTTCCAGTTTTGCAAGGAACAGGATGTCATCTGTGCGCCACGCAGTTTACTGTGGGGGTTGTGCAAACTCAAGGATAATAAAATCTGGACAGCAAAAAAAAAAAAGGTCATGCTTTTTGATAAATGTGCTACAAATGACTGCAATAAGCTGTAAATGGGGTTCACGTTTTTTTTTTTTTTTGTTTTAACAAGGAATCTGATTAATAATGAGCATACAGCAGTGTGCAAATCTATTGGAACATCGCAATCATTGATATCCTTTATACACCCGCCTGAATGGAAACCTCAGGGTGTGAGAATTTCAATCTCCGCTCAGTAATCAGGGATATAGAAACACACCCGTGTGTGAAAATGTCAGACCGCTCTGTGCTTTAATCAGGCGTCTTAAACCACTTCTAAAAAGTCTCCTGCGTTTTACCGTGTGTGGCTCTGTGCTCCTTTTCTCTTTACTGTTTTAAATGAATTGCATGGGTGGCCGATTAAAGGCATCCATTCAATTAGACCATCGCTACTAATTTGCCTATTTTTTAATATTTTTTCCCAGATTTTCAGTCGCAGTGGTTTTGATTTCATACGCACAGCAAATCAGAACTACAGAAGCGATGGGGTGTTTGTAATACATGTGCACACGGCTGTATGTGGCATCAGTCTGTATGAATTGCTGCCAGCTACAATGCATGCGGACTGATTGATCTTACCAAACAATGTGTGTTAACAAAGGCTTGTTTTTTCAGGCTGTCATTGTTACTTTAAATAAAATGCTCAATCCTGAACCCGGCAACGCATTAACCATTCTGAAAATCACATCACAGTAAAAAAAAAAAAAAATATATATATATATATATATATATAATTTGATTGCTTCTAGAAAGCAATGTTTGGCAGTACAGTGTTAATTCCGCCTCCAGTAACTCCAGCTGTCTGGAGTACAGTGACTTTGAAAGAGTACTGCGGTCAGCTTCTGAAGAAGTGCCTGTGTGTGTGTGTGTGTGTGTGTGTGTGTGAGACTACGAGGTGTGTGTGTGTGTGTCTGTGTTTTTGTGTGTGTGACAACGAGGTGTGTGTGTCTGTGTGTTTGTGTGTGACTCGTGTGTGTGTGTGTGTGTGTGTGTGTGTGTGTGTGTGTGTGTGAGACTACGAGGTGTGTGTGTCTGTGTGTTTGTGTGTGACTCGTGTGTGTGTGTGTGTGTGTTTGTGTGTGTGTGTGTGTGTGTGTGACTCATGCGTGTGTCTCTGTGTGTGTGCGCGCTATGTGGTTTGACCTGCTATGGGGCTTGGCTCCACCACATTCCAGTCCGCCCACAGCTGCGTGTTTCTGGGCCAGTGAGAGGGGCTGCAAGAGCCTGGGAGAGCAAGCGATGGTGGGAGAGGATGAGGGAGGCTGGGAGAGACCTTGAGGAGGGGGGGGGAGTCTGTGTGAGAGAGCGCTAAACCGCATGCTAGCAAAAATCCCCAAAATGTTTGAAAGCGTCAGTAAGACTCCGGTAACTGCAGTAGTTGCGATCATCAGCACCTCACGCCCCTTCTCTTCTCTTCCTTTCTTTTTTTTAAATTTATTTTCTCGCTCTCTCCCTCCCCCCCTACAGGCCGAGCGGACACTTACCACAGAACAACACTCTGTCGGTCAACACCAGCCCCAACATCAGCATCAAATCCGAGCCAGCATCCCCCAACCGGGACCGCAGCACCCCGTGCTCCTCCGCGTCCGGGACCCCTTACCCAGGCTCCGTGCGCTTGGAGCCCACCGGCCACTCCCCGGTCAACAGCCTGAGCAGCAACGGCAGCTCGTACGAGGGCAGCGACCGCGACGACCCTGCCCAGCAGCAGCAGCAGCAGCTTCAGCAGCATCGCCGGCAGCAGCAGCAGCAGCAGCAAGACTTCAACTCGAGTCTGGGGCTTCTGAGGCCGGCTGGGGATCCAGAGCAGGACAACGGAAACGTGAAGCGGATGAGGATGGATACCTGGGTGACATAACCACCCAGCCGTGGAGAGAGAGAGAGAGGGGAGGAGGCAGGAGGGGCGGGGTGGGCGGGGTACTGAACCCTGAAACTGCCTGAATTTAAAATCATGATTTATATATATATATATATATATATATATATATATATATATATATATATATATATATATATATATATATACATACACTGAGCATCAAAAGAAACTTATCACTTATATTTGAGCATCAAAAGAAACGTATCACTTATATTTGGATAAAATTCACTAGATGTGATCGCAAAATGACAAACTGTTTTAGAGCAGGTGCAGTGACTTTTTATTGTGCTATTATTATTATTGTTATTATTATTATTATTATTATTATTATTGGTTTATTTAGCAGACGCCTTTATCCAAGGCGACTTACAGAGTATAGGGTGTGTGAACTATGTATCAGCTGCAGAGTCACTTACAATTACATCTCACCCGAAAGACGGAGCACAAGGAGGTTAAGTGACTTGCTCAGAGTCACACAATGAGTCAGTGGCTGAGGTGGGATTTGAACCGGGGACCTCCTGGTTACAAGCCCTTTTCTTTAACCACTGGACCACACAGCCTGATTAACACAGTGCTGATTAACAGTTGACATCACGAAGACGCTGCAGAATGATCTGTCGATCTCGGGCAGGTGTTGTGACTCTTGGTCTCCCGGTTGGTGGCTCTGTCATTGACAGAGTGTGTCTGGTTATACCGTCTCGCCAGGTTTGAAATCGCTGGCTGTGTGAGCACCCAAGACGGCGAGCCACAGCACGCTGCCCTAGTCCAGACTCCAACATGCCGATCGCACGAAGGCGCTGCTCTCTTGACAGACGTGGCATATTGTTTTTTTTGCTTTTATTCAAGATTGCAACTCAGCAGCTGAAATCGCTCCATATCCAGCGTCCAATCAACTGTCTCACTAATTAGGTGATTAAGCGCATATGCTTCAGTCATAGTCACTCAAGGGTGACCTGGTCAAGGGTGAATGATCGAGCCATTTAAAAAGAAACCAAAAACATTTCGTCGATGTCCATCATTTTATATACCTTATGTTTTTTTGAAATGCGTTATAATAGTGATACGTTTTTTTTGATGCTCTATAAGCAGGTTTTCTGTCAGCTGAAGGAAGCAGTATCCCTTTTTTTTGTTGTTTTCTGTTTTTAAATTGTTTAAAAGAAATCAGGAATTGTTAGCCAAAAATCCGGGACATTTAGTTTCTAAGAGGTTTATTATTAACCCATAAACTCTCGACAGTAACTCAGGAGGCAGAACTCTTAAGAAACAGGCGAGCGCTTTGGTTTTGTTCACCTGCTGTCTTTCTGCAACCAGGGGGCGCTATTCTCACTGTTTGTTTTTTTTTTGTCTGCAGTACCGCGGGAACTTCAGCGTGATTTGATCTTTTATGGCTGCACGGCGGCCTGCGTTTGCGCGCAGTGCCCCTGCTGACGAATGAACCAGGCTAACATACTGAACTGAAAAAAAATCATTTTGTGCTTTGAAAAGAAATTTGCAACTGAACACAGGCAGCAACAGCAAATGCAGATCAGTCTCATTTCCAGCGTGTTCTCCAGGGCTTTTAAAATGGCAAACTGAACTAAGCCATCATTTGCTTTTACCAGCCAGCAAACCCCAGCACAGATGTGTGAACAGCAGCCTGCTCCCTCCCTCTCTCCCCCCCCCTCCCTCTCTCCCTCTCCCCCACTCCCCCTCTCCATCCTCTCCCTCTCTCCGTCTCTACCCTTCTCCCTCCCCCCCTCTCCCCCTCTCCCTCCCTCCCTCCCTCCCTCTCCGTCTCTACCCCTCCCTCCCTCTCTCTCCCCCTCCCTCCCTCCCCCTCTCTCTCTCTCTCTCTCTCTCTCTCTCTCTCTCTCCCTACCTCTCTCCCCCCCTCCCTCTCCCCCTCCCTCTCTCTGTCCTTGGTGCAGTTTGAGGTTTCAGATCTGTGGATCTCATTCCGATGGGATCTGGATGGTCTGGTTCCTCGGCACGTGGTCTTGAGGGTCTCGGAAACTAGGTTGTGGTGACCTACTTCCTTTTTTTTTTTTTGTACGAGTTTCTGATGGAGCTAATGAAGCCTCTTTTCTGTAGCCCTGCTAAATCGGATCAAGCTACACAGTGTTACTGTGAATCTAGGTCAAGGTGATCTGTTGTATGACAGGACAGATACCTGTATTGTAAGAGATAGATAGATTGATAGATAGATAGATAGATAGATAGATAGGTGTGTATATATATATATATATAGAGAGAGAGAGAGAGAGAGAGATCGATAGATAGATAGATAGATAGATAGATAGATATATATATATATATATAAAGATAGGTGTATATATATATATATATATATATAAAGATATAGATACAGATAGAGATAGATAGATAGATAGATATAGATACAGATATAGAGATAGATAGAGTTGCGTCCGCTGGTTGTTTAAAACACGTTCCTGACATACTGTGAAAAATGCAGTAAAAGTTCAGAAAATTCAGATTCGTTTCTGCTGAAGTGCTAAATGGCTGCACGTTTCCAGAAAAAACATATAAAACCAAACAAACAAAAATGAAAAGAAGAGACGGGTGTTTAAATTCTTTGTGCGTGCGTGCGTTTTTGTAGTTTGCTTTTGAGTGAGGGAGTTTTAAGAGTTTTGAGAGCACTGATCCAGTGGCAGCGCTCTGAACTGGGTCGTTCTTTTCTCAGACTCCTTTTGTGCGTCTCAGGCTTAAAAAAAAAACAAAAAACTAAGGGATACTGCTTCCAAACGGGTCAGTGCTTGATGCTTGATGCTTTAGAAAAATCATCAGTTTTAAAAAAAAAAAAAAAGTGTGGCAGCTTTTCTAAACCTGGGCTTGGGTTTGAATCTAAAATTAACCTCAGGGTTACATGAACTTTTTCTTTCACATGCGTATTTAAATATATATTCAAAGCGTTCATACATTTCCTATAGCATGGCATTTGTATATATCCAAAAATGTGTCATGCATCTAAATCTGTGCGATACATTTCAAAAGTCTGAAGCCACGCATTGGACTTTGGCCTTCGCTCGTAACACTTAGATTAGCCAGGAAGTGGCACAGGACGCTTCAACCGAGAGCTGGGAAACGTAATTCAATCCGCTGTTTTAGAAAACAGGCTGGCCACACTTTTTTTTTTTTTTTTGTGGGTGCGTGGGCGGTTCCGTCTGCATTTTGCAGGAGACGATCAGATCTTGGAAAGCAAAATATAACCCGCCTGATCTTAAAAAAAAAAGGTGACAGAATTCAGGAGGGCCGTGTCTTTGGAAGCTGGCACTTTGCTTGCTAGACAGCCGTCCCAAGACAGCAGTACAGAACACAGGCCTGTTGTGGTGATCAGTGCCCGTTCCATCCTCATCAGGTCTGCCTTGCAGGTTCGGTTTCTAAGACTCTGTGGTTTTTGGTGGGTGTTATATTTGTTACAGGGAAATAGTGGGGAGCAATTTTTTTTATTTATTTATTTTTGTTCTACAATCCTTTTATCCAGGAATTACTTGAGATTTCTTGAGCAAAAAAAGTGTTCGTTGCACAACCTTAGAGACACCCTAGAGATGCAATAAGTTAATACCTTGTCTTTTTAAAGCTGAAGGGAACACGAAGCCACCGCTCTGAGGCTTGGAGCCTGGTTTCAGGAGACTGTAGGTTTCAGGCCGCTGCGCGGCACACCAGGCAGGGAGACTTGGGGGGGGGTTTGATACAGCAAACCTCAAACTAGGTCTCCCGGGGGTCTCCTGGAACCAGCTTTCAAGATCCTGAAAAAGTGGCTTCGTGTTCATTTCTGCTTTACTGTTACAAGAGATTGCGCAGTTTGTTTGACCTTGCAGAAGGATTTATTTTAAAATGAGACGCGCCAACAATGCATTCACTTATTATAAATCACAAAACGCAGGTTGTAGCGCTCCGAAACCTTGATTTTAAAGCCGTTGTCATTTCACCGTTGTCCTGTTCTGTTGCATGATCTATACACAGGATAAGATGTACTGGAATGTTTTTATTTATTTTTAATATACAAATCCTTAACAGTGATTTCTTGTCAATGATTTCTAAGTGATCGCATTCTGAGGTACCCCCACGTGCAACGGACCGGATCCGTTCTACCTTTTTGATTTGAGAATCTCAATTAATTACACCTTAAACGAGTGAAGGGGGGGGGGGGGGGGGGTCTGAAAATGAGAACATTTAGCCCATCCCTAGTTGCAGGTTCCTGCAGCCATAGCCAGCGCAATCAGAACTTTTTCATGGTAGTTTCTAGGGAATAGTGTTATTTTTCTAGACCCTAGAAATTATTATTATTATTTTTTTTTTTTTTACCAGATCCTGAGCAAGCTAAAAAAAAAAAAAAAAATCCTCCCTAAACTGGTCTAACTACCCACCAAAGTCCGATTTTTGTCTTTTAAAACAAAAGGAATCTGCCGAGTTTTTAACAGACCAGCCTCTGTTCTGAATCCCCACCAAGCACTGGCTCCAGAGCTCCATTCTATTGAACTTTGACAACTTTGCCTCCATTGAGTTTTAGAAGCAACTAAACACAATGTGATCTATCTGAATGACAATCTATAAGAGAGTAAACAGACCCCTGTTCAATGTGTAATGATATGTTCCTAGAATACCATTTATTTTCTTGTGTTTAATTTGTGCTGGTGACAGTTATATTGTACATTATTTTTAAAGAAAAGAAACCATATTTTTTTTCTGTTTTGTGTAGGGTAGTCTTGTTTTATTATTATTATTATTATTATTATTATTATTATATAAATATATATATTTTTTTGTTTTGTTTCTTAAAAGGGGTGTTGCTAAAATTGCACGGTTTCTAAAACGAGCGTAATTATAACATTAGTAAATAATAATAATACATAAATAAAAAATAAAAATAAAAAGTACAGTTTTAAAAATACCAGAATTTCAATGCTGCATTTTTTTTTTTTTAAGTGTAAAAGTGTACAAGCTTAGAAGTGACAATTATGGAGTTAATTTATTTCTTGAAAACATATAAAATGGAAAATAAAAGATTTGTATAATGTAAATGCATGGGATTTAAAAAAAAAAAAAAAAAACTGCAAAAAAATGAAACGTATAGAAAATATATATATATAAACCTCAAAAGAAAAAAAACTGTAGCTTAAAAAAAACATTTTTCAAAGAAGAAAAAATATAGCTAATATATTGTGTTCGGCTAAAAAAAAGAGTCTGCTTTTCTGTTTTGTTGTTTTAAAAAAAAGGTTTCTTCGTTGTTTTTGGAGAACGATATACCGTTTGTGTATATTTTCATAAACAAAGTATGCACTGATATGTTATAAAAAATAATAATTCTATACTGCTTTTACAAAAAAAAAAAAGTGTTTGTAATTGTACCAAAGTATCCATTTTTGTTCCTTGAGACCTGCCCTTTTTTGCGTATGTTTGACCGTATTTTATATATTAAATAGACAAGCTGACCTGAAATCCTTGGTGGTTTGTAGTTTGTTAAGAGATCGCTCTCTGCCTCCCTTTCTCATTCATTCTAAATACTGTAGTTATGACTAAGAAGAAACCTGGTCACATCCTCAGTGTTATTAATTATTATGAATGAGTCATTTAGCAGAGACTAGGAGGGTGAACTCTGCATCATCAACAACTGCTGCTGCTTCTGCTGCTGCAGAGTCACTTCCAATAGGAGCTCGTTTGTTTTAAGTCTCATCTGAAGGACGGAGCACAAGGAGGTGAAGTGACTTGCTCAGGGTCACACACACACACACACACAGGGAGTCAGTGGCTGAGACAGGATTTGAACCTCCTGGTAGCAAGCCCCCTTTCTTTAACCGCTGGACCCCCAAGACTCCTCCATCGACGATGACCAGATGACCAGACCACAAAGGAACGACGTCACCACGTCGCAGGGAGGTGTGCGTCGGGTAAGGGGGTACCAGAGAGACGCATTTCAAGCTTGTTTCAGAGACTGCATTCTTAAATCAACAACCTGGCTGACTCTCACGTCTGACTCGCACTCGTCTTTCTCAACATCTCACTCCAGTGCTCGGGTCCTTGCATTGGCTACAAGCATTGATTTTAATAACATAGAAGGTCCTTCATAGATCGGGGCCACCCCCATCTCCAAGAACAACCGGCTCTGTCTGTTCCTGTTCGTTCTCTGAGATCAGAAAAAACGCAGAACTCTCTTAGCTGTTCCAAAAATCGCGTTTCTTGTCTGTGGAACTCTCTTCTGCTTGACGTCATCAGCCAGGTTGAAACAATGGATTCTTTTAAAGTCTGAATTGAAAGCATCCTGTGTTTGTTTTTTGTTTGTTATGTATAATCGGTTGTAGCTGGGAGTGTGGTGTACGCAGGAGCTCTCCTGTTGCGTGTGTGATTTTGCACAGCGCTCTGGGAGGACGTGGCGTGAAGGGAGGGCGCTATATAATAAAACACGTTTTGTATTAATATGGTCAGAATTATATGCACCGCTACAGTATCTGACAGCTGTCACTATTTGGTAGTAAATTGTCATCCATTCACCTTACTTTAGCCTTGACAGCTGTTTGTTTGTGTGTTTGTTTTAAACTCTGATATTGAAGTCTGATGTTGCAGTACACCTTTTTAACCACAAGATGGTGGCGTTGCCCTTGAAACAGAACGGGCTTTCGTTTACACACTTCTGTAACAAAGGCAAATGAGAAAATGTTGTATATATATTTTTTAATTACAGTCACTGTGTAAGCAGTCATTGTAACAGCCCACATTTTATTTAAACACGCCATTCTCGACTCTCCAGCGCTGTCATTACCCTGCACCTTAAACATAAATAATAATGAGCACTAGTCTAAACACTCCATTCTCAGCCCTCGCTTTAATATTAGTATTATAATGATTTTCTTTTCTTTTTAAATGTGTATATCTTTTTGTATATTAATTGCGTACGCGTCACCTCTGAATTTGAAGCCGTGTTGTCTTGGGCTTTTATGTAGACCATTTACGATTTTAAAGACTTCACTCGAGTTTGTGTTCGCTGCACACTCGGAAAACGGATTTTCACCCAGCCTGAACAAAAGCCAGCTTCTGAATTTGTGACCGAGGCTATGACCTCTCTGCTGGGACAGCCGATCTGATTTGATATCAGTCGATTAAATGGGACGTTATCAAGCAAAAACCATCCCATATCAATGTGCCAGTAGGTACCTACTAGCCTACTAACCCCTAAATCTACCCTCTACCCCTAAACCTAATGTCTACCGCTAAACCCAACTGTTTTTATCAAAGTAATTTTTACTATTATTTCAACGCCGCTTTTTAGCGCCCTCTAGCGGCTACTACATCTGACGTCCATTAAAGCGCTTGAGCAGGACCTGTACCTACTGACCCGTTCCTATGGGATGATTTCGGCTTGATAATGTCCCATTCACTCGACTGATGTTAATCAGATCTGGTGGCTGGGATGACATCATGTGGTAGCATGACTAAGCCATCCCCATTCAGCCCGGCAGACAGACCTAGCATTGAACGAGCTCGGTCTCTCGCTGCAGTGCACGCACAATTATCTCAGAATCAGACGTTAACCGCACTGTGCTGGCTTGTCGTTTGTGCGAGGCTTGGGGCGAATGATTTTAAGGTTTTGTTTTTGTAAGAAGGGGGGGGGGCTTGCAGTGGTGACGCAACCGTCTCAAAGACCCGACTAAAGAACTCGTGGGCTTGTTTTCTGAGATTTAACCCTTTCTTGAGCTCATCACAAGACATTTAAACAAAATGTAGCTGATAGCTTCAGAAGTCTTCAGAGAGTTTTGCAAGCATTTCAGGTGCGTTCTGTTGCTTCCGCTTTTTATGCGTTTCAATGCACTGTATATATCAGACGGTGCTAGCGGTGTTAATTCAGTAATTTAGGTTTTAAATGTTTGAAATGGCTCAACTGTTGTTGATAAAGTGGCATCATTTTTCTATGTGTCGAGAGCTTCATAGCCGGCGTGAAAATGTCCCTGCCCGCGGCGGAGGAAGAGGAAGATGAGCCCCGGTGCAGGACCTTATTGTGGGCCCCCCCTCCCCAAACGTTAATTTAACCCTTATCTATAAACATCAAACATACCAAATCACGTGTTCAATATTGAACTATGATTAACTGTCAGAATGTTAGCACTATGAAACAGTACGTCATAAGAACGTGTTCTACTCGCCTACTTTAATTTTATTTAGCGTAAATATTTGTATATTATTATAATAATAATAATAATAATAATAATAATAATAAATCAGGTGCCCGCAGCAGCTTCTGTATAAACTACAGGACGAATCGCGCACGCAGAGTGTAACTGCGCATGTCTGTGCGGAATATTACCCCCAAATCTCCCATGAAGACGTGCCTCGTACCAGCCCCCGGGGGGAATAAGTCAGGATAATGAAGACAAGAGCGATACCTGTTGAAATGAGGGCGGATATATATATATATATAGAGAGAGAGAGAGAGAGAGAGAGAGAGAGAGAGAGAGGACATCAGTTCAGCTGTTCTGATTATTAGATATCTGGTACTTAATGGGTTAAAAGTGAATTTAAAAAAAAAAAAAAAGCCGGCCAAACTGAATCTAATAAACCATGAATTACTATGCTAGGAAATTGCTGCCTCCTTAATTATTCCAGTCTGTGTCCTGTCCTGTCTTTGGAGTTCCTGTCTTTGGAGTTGCTGTGATGGGCCTGTGATGAGCAGTTGTTGGTGTGAGTGGTTGCTGGTTTCAGAGATCGCATCTCTAAACTGGCCCTTCGAACACAGAAGTAAAGATGGAATCATCTGCCCGCTGGTCTGCTCTCATTCAGCAGACATGGTCTCACAGTCTGTGTGATTCACCAGACAGCTGACTCTGGGCTCGCTCCATTCGCTACCACTGACTTCTGCTACGACCGCAAAGTCTTTCGGCAGCTTTTTAAAAGCAAGTCGTTTTCAGATTTTATTTTCCTAGTTTTGTTCGATTCCACAGCCCCCCCAACCCCCCCCCCCCCCCCCCCTCCAACCCCAAATTACCACTCGGGGTTCTGTGTGTCTGTCTGTCTGCTTGCCAGCAGACCGTTCAATTTGATTCTAGTTTCTCTGTTTTAAAAATAGGGTCCTAAGTGCAGCTGGCCAGCGATAACCCTGTGTTTCAAAAGATTGCATCAGACAGAGGCCTTGAGCCAGGGCTGTTATCACATACCACAAAGCAACAGCCCTCGCTATTTATTCACAGTAATGTGACGTTACCTCTGCAATCCGAAAGGAATTTCCTGGACTGGAGGGAGCCCCCTTTCTCTTAGGAAGGTGAGGGAGGGAGGGAGCAGTTCAGTCTCCGTGCCTCAAGCCTGCCCTGGACTGGAGGGAGCACCCTTTCTCTTAGGGGGGGTGAGGGAGGGAGGGAGGGAGCAGTTCAGTCTCCCTGCCTCAAGCCTGCCCTGGACTGGAGGGAGCACCCTTTCTCTTAGGGGGTGAGGGAGGGAGGGAGGGAGCAGTTCAGTCTCCGAGCCTCAAGCCTGCCCTGGACTGGAGGGAGCACCCTTTCTCTTAGGGGGTGAGGGAGGGAGGGAGGGAGGGAGCAGTTCAGTCTCCGTGCTTCAAGCCTGCCCTGGACTGGAGGGAGCACCCTTTCTCTTAGGGGGGGGTGAGGGAGGGAGGGAGCAGTTCAGTCTCCGTGCCTCAAGCCTTAATAGTTTAATAGTTACTTAAAAAAAAATAAAAAAAAACATTTGTAAAACCAATTTGACTAAACTTACTGGTTTTTACTTCTGTTCGATTTTCAAATGAACAAACAAGTGAATGAAAAAAAGGAAACAAAAGAGATAGATTAAGAAAGTAATGCAATTATCACTCTGGGGTTGTATCATCTCTGCATTGTGGTGGTGCTGTGTGGCGTGCAGTTTCTTAGCGTGGAGGAGAGAGAGGAGAGCGGAGTTTGGGAGAGAGGCGAGAGAGGGGTAAATCAATTAATTTTTTTCTCCCCCCTGAAAATAATCAAATGAATAACAAAGAGGAGGGGTGAATAAAGAAGGCAGTGAAGACTGTGAAGTCATCATCTATTGTTCTTCAATCTGTCTTCAACCCCCACCCCCCCAGGCCTGTCCCGACAGCCTCTCCTTATAAGGCCTGGGGCACGGAGTTGTCGATCGGCCGCACTGAAGGTCAGGGTAGCTGGGTCGGTGCCAGGCTCTGTGTGTGGGCCGCACACTGACTCACTCGGATAGCAGCCGTGAAAGAGAGAGATTATACAGCAGACTTAATCCACCACTCATGAGGGAGAGAGGAGAGAGGGAGAGATAGAGAGAGGAGAGAGGGAGATAGATAGAGGAGAGAGAGAGAGGAGAGAGAGAGAGCTGTAATCGCAGCAAAAGGTGGCTTACAAAGTATTAACTTAAGGGGGCTGAATAATTTTGCACGCCCAATTTTTCAGTTTTTTATTTGTTAAAAAAGTTTGAAATATCCAATAAATTTTGTTCCACTTCATGATTGTGTCCCACTTGTTGTTGATTCTTCACAAAAAATTACAGTTTCATATCTTTATGTTTGAAGCCTGAAATGTGGCAAAAGGTCGCAAAGTTCAAGGGGGCCGAATACTTTCGCAAGGCACTGTATATATATAATATTTATAAACACATTGTTGTGATCTGCAATAAATCCACCCAATGATTAACTTTTTAAAATTATGATTGTGTTATGTACTGTTGTTTAAGTTGCTGTGGCATCAGCGAATTGAAGCAACATTGATTTAGAATGCATCAAATTACACAAATAAAGAAAACTGAATTACTACTACTTAATGAGTTACTCAGAGCTAAGGGCAGGAGTTCAAAGTATTTAAGAAAGAAAAGAAAAAAGACAACAACACAGACGCGAAATGAAATCAAATACGTTTATTTTGCGAATGCTACTGATACTGATCTTTTAAAAACGATTCTCCCATATATCTGGAGAAACGTTTCTCCAGCTGCGGCAATATTGCGTTATTAGAATCCTATAGTCCCGGGACCGAACCGCAGCCCTCCTTCCATTCAAACCATGTGAATCGATTTACAAATCAGTACGCGGACCCCTAGTAACTTAAAAGCAGAGTGTGTCTTTTTTTTAGAACAAAATCGAATCATTTCCAGTTTGGAGTGAAAAGCTATGATAAATCGCAGCTAAGGCTGGTTTCACAGAGCTCAAAATAGCATTCATCTTGAACTGCTTTGCCCAAAGATAACATCACTGTCGGTAGACCCAGATTAGTGCTCTGTGAAACCAGCTGGCTTATGTGTTGTATCGCTTTAACTCCCAGCGTCCTTCTTACTCCCCCTCTGAAGACCAGGAGTCGTGTTCCTCGAGGGAATCGCCTGAATGCTCCACCTCTTCATGCCCCCTGCTTCCATAGAAGACCCCTTTGATGCTGTCCTGGGGGAGGTCTCCTTCTACTAGCAGTGTGGAGACAGCCTCGCCGGCGTTTGCTTTCTTCTGGATCAGAGAAGCACCACCTCCTTCGACGTCTGCCTTCCGATCTTCCTCTCCTCCTCCATCCTCCCTGAATTCCGTTTTCTGATCCATCGTCTGCTCCCATGGCTGCTGGACCTCTGGGTTCACTTGAGTGTCAAGTCCAGCCTTACCACCTGAGGCATCTTCCTTAACATCTAAGAACCCTTCTTCCGTGCTTTCTGTGCTCCGCCAGGCTTCCGTCTTCTCATCCCAGCGCTTGCCGTTTACAGAGCTTCCGTTTAAGAGCACTGGGTCTCCGATCTCCCTCTGCTGTCCGTTGGTGGCGGGCTTGGTGTCTTTAGGATCCAGGCGGAAGATGTCAGCTGTGGTGCTGCTTGGGGACTCCCAGAAGTTTTGGAAAGAGCTCTTGTATTCATCTGCCATGGTCTCTGCAGTTGCCAGATCTCCAGGTAACTTGTGGAGACCCTCATCAGCTTCCTTACCTGCTGAGACAGAGTCCCTAGCTTGCCACTGACTTGGGTCAGATGTCTCCAGAACCTCCTGTTCTTCATGTTCAGGTTGCGTGCTTTCCATCTGCACCTCCCCAGGGGAAATCTCATTGTTTCTTTCTTTGTTTTGGAACATCTGAGATGTAACCGCTTCCAAAGAGTCTGCCGTCGAATCTTCTGAATCGCTCGCTGGCTGGCGGTCAGTGGGTTTTTGCGCCTCCGTCTCAGCTTGGGTTTCATTGCTGGGCAGCACCTGCGAGGCGTTGGGAGACTCGTCCTCAGAACTGTACGATCCTTCTGAATCCAGGTTGGCCCCCGATAAGCTGTCGGAGGTGTTGCAGCGGTCGCTGGGTAAGGAGAGCTCCTCCGTGTAATCCACGTTGGTCAGCATGGAGAGATTCTGATGTCCCTCTTCATTTCTGTCCCCTGTGTGATCTCCAGAGTCTGCAACAGGCTCGATCAGCTCCTCAGCTAAATCGGGTTTCGGATCTAAGGGTGAACCTGTGGATTGCTTATCTGCCAGCCAGTCCTCTTCAGAATGTTGGTCTTCTTCTCCTTCTTCATCTGCCACGGGCGCCAAATCGTCCACCTTTGTTCCCAATGGGGACGTGACTAGATTGTCTGTCTCAGTGTCTTGTCCCATCTCCATTTCTTCAATGTGGAATTCCCCGTCTTCTGGTGGCTTGTCCATTTTGATCTCTGTGTCTCCCTTCGGTTCTGTCTCCATGACATCAGCGAGAGATTCCTGAGCTCTCTCATTATCAGCCCCCTCCAGTCCTGTCTCACTTTCTTTACTGTGAGATTCTTCTTCTTCTTCTTCTTCTTCTTCTTCTTCTTCTTCTTTGTCGTGTGATTCCACCTCTTGTGCTCTCTCTAGCTCCTCACTGTGAAATCCCTTCTGCACCTCATTGTCCAACTCAAGCTGTGTGTCCTCCTCCAGGACTGGTTCAGTGTGGGATCCCCTGTCCGTGTCCGTTTCGTTGTCTACTTTCAAGTCTAGTTCTTTATCGTGTGCCAAGCTAACTTCTTCATCCTCAGCTGACTCCTCTTCTGTTTCTAACTTGCTCTCCACCAAGTCTTTACCTGCTTCTGCATTCCCTTCCACAAACATCTCCCCTTGATCATGCTCGTCAACTGTCGTGGTCGGAGCGTCGTCCTTTGCAGCGTTTTCGAAATCCTCCGTCCGCAGCTCAAACGTTTCTGCTCCTTTCTCTAAAGGTCCTTCTTCAGCTTCTTCTGGGTGAGTGTCAGGCAAGATCTCCCCTTCAGAATCATCTTCTGATTCGTCGGTGGGAACCCCTGCTTCCTGACCCAAGTGTTTATCCTCTTTCATGTCATCTTCGTCTTGCAAACTGGCCAGGTTTTCATCGTTCTTCTCATTCTCCTCCTTTGCAGAATCGATATTTAGTTCTAAACCTGTTTCTTCTTCTTCTTCTTCTTCTTCTTCTTCTTCTTCTTCTTCTCCTTCTCCTTCTCCTTCTTTAGCAGTAATCAAGTCACCTTCTGCATCTTCCGATATCAAACCTGGGACAGTCGTCTCTGCCACGTCTTCGTCGCTCTCGTACCTGATCAGGGTTCGGGTGTTGGCCACTGTATTTTCAAGGGCGTAACTGTCATTGCATTCCAGCTCTCCTCCCTCCACTCTCCAGGACTGGGAGACACTGGGGGACTCGGTTGCATCCGAGAAAGCTTCCGTCCGCGGCTCAAACGTTTCTGCTCCTTTCTCTAAAGGTCCTTCTTCAGCTTCTTCTGGGTGAGTGTCAGGCAAGATCTCACCTTCAGAATCGTCTTCTGATTCGTCGGTGGGAACCCCTGCTTCCTGACCCAGGTGTTTATCCTCTTTCATGTCATCTTCGTCTTGCAAACTGGCCAGGTTTTCATCGTTCTTCTCATTCTCCTCCTTTGCAGAATCCATATTTAGTTCTAAACCTGTTTCTTCTTCTTCTTCTTCTTCTTCTTCTTCTCCTCCTTCTCCTTCTTTAGCAGTAATCAAGTCACCTTCTGTCGTCTCTGCCACGTCTTCGTCGCTCTCGTACCTGATCAGGGTTCGGGTGTCGGACACTGTATTTTCAAGGGCGTAACTGTCATTGCATTCCAGCTCTCCTCCCTCCACTCTCCAGGACTGGGAGACACTGGGGGACTCGGTTGCATTCGAGAAAGCCAGCTGGTCAGGGGGTGTCGAGCTCACCTTGAGCTGCGCGTCTAAATTGAAGTCGTCTGCTGGTCCATCATTACCCACCTTATCCATCTTCTCGACAAAGACGTCTTCTTCCAGCTCGGCTTTGGTTTTCCCAACAAATTCCTCCGTGGAGGTTTCTTGCACGCTCCGCACCGCGTCGGGAACTTTGTTTTCTCCCAGTAGCGTTGCTTGATCATCGACCATCAGTTCTGCTGCTTGTTCTTCCTCGAAATGATCATCCCTTTCTGTCTCGGAGCTCACCTCGTCGACGTCGCTGCTGTCTCCTATCTCCTCAGTCTTTGACACGGCCTCCTGTGCCGTCGGTGATAGAGACGGCTCAAGAGCTTGCGATGGGCCCTTGAGCACGGTGTCGGTCGTGACGTGTTCATCGTGGTTCAGTTCAGAAGCATCCTCGCTGGTATCCAGACTGCTGTCAGTAGAACCCAAGTCCCGAGTACTCTCCTCTGCTTCCGTTTCTTCTCCTCTGCGTGTTTCGCTTTCAGGTTCTTCCAAGAGGCTTTTGTCCGCTTCTCCTGTCTCTTTGGTCAAGGGTGGCTCTTTTTCTTGCGAGCAAAGATCATCTTCTGGGTCGGTTTCTCCTAACTTCCAACTGACCTGGTCCCTGACAGTATGAAGCTCTGTCTTCACTTCTTGTACAAGATTCGTGGTTATAGCCATCTGGGTCTTCATTAATTCATCAGGGTGCTTTACAGTGTCTGCATCTCTGCTGTGCATCTCTGTGTTATCCTCTGAGCTAAGCTGCGCCTCTTCGTGGCTGCTATCTGCCACCGAAACCTTCTCCTCTATGGTCACTTGCTCTTCCTCGGTTCTGGATGGGTGTTCCTCCTCTGTTTTATCTAGCTCCATCACAGCCTGCTGAGCTTCTGAAAGAGACTCTCCGTTCTTGCTGTCCTCAACTCTTTCCTCTCCCACATCCCCGCTGGGTTTAGAGGCTTCTGTTTTTTCCGGTTGAGGATGACTGATTTCAGCCCTGACACTCGCTTCCACGTCTGCAAGGACTTCGGGACAAGCCTGGGATGATAGTTCTAGAGCCGTGCTTTGAGAGATGGCCGTGTCTTGGCGGTACGTTTCGAAGAGCCGGCCGTCTTTCAAAACTGGGTGGTCTTCATAGGGGGCTTCAGGTGAAACTCTGTCCTCATCCTTGATCTTATCCAAGGCGTCCGACAGCTGATCCTCAAAGCTTTGTCCCAATTCTGGCTCGACCGAGTGCATGCTGGGAAGGTTGTCCTCTGCAGGCCTGGTCCAAGCCTCGGTCTTCACGTCATCTCCTAACAGATCTCCCTGGACTTCACAAGATGTTTTATCCTGGGTGTCGCCTGGCGTTTGAAAAGCTGCCTGCCTGGCAGAGTCGGCAGTAGTCATCACGTTCTCCATCACGCTGAATCCTTCTTTTTCGGTCTCCTGAATAATATTCTCTTTCGGAGAAGGATCAACAACGGGGCTCCTCAGGGTTTCTAGGGGTCTCTTATCGATGACTGTGATTGGCGCGGCGGTCTTCGGATTGGGCTTCAGAGGGGGCGTGCATTGCGGACCCCTGACGTCCGTCGCGTCCAGTTTCGCGTAGACTGGACTACTTTGGGGACGAGCGGTCAGCGGTGTCCGGACCCTTCCTCGTAGCTCCTTCAAACTCAACTCCAAGCCGTCATCTGTGAAACCAAAACGAGAGTGAGTTGTTTTTGCCAGATCATCATTGGAAATGAGAATTTGCGCTCTATTTAACTCTTCTGGATAAATTAAAGGTGTTTTGATAGATTGATTGGTTAATTAATCATTTTGCAAACGATAATTAGTAAGAACTTTAACAGATTAGTAACGTGTCATTTTAATTGCAGTTTTCCCTTACTCTGTTAAAACGTTACTTAGTATTTGGGAGTGGTGTGTGTTCTGTTGCATCTATATTGAGCTATTACAATGTTCTCCAAGTCTGTCTTTACCTGGCTTTGAGCGGCTCTGAGCTTGGCTGGAGAATCCTAGGATAGGATATAGGATAGGATTCTGCAGCCGAGCGCACAGCAGGATAAAGGCATTTAGTCCTGAATGATAATAACGCAGTATTAAAGAAACAGCAGGATTGCGAACACCATACAATACGAAGTCAGAGAAAAACAAATCAAATGACTATTTAAGTAACTGAGTGCTGAAACAAAAACCAGAAGACCCTGTAGCTCTCCAGGACTGGTTTGGGGACCCCTGATCTCCAGGGTTGGGGATCCCTGATCTCCAGGGTTGGGGACCCCTGATCTGTACCGTTTGTTCTCACCTTTGTGGAGGGGACCTGTTTTGAAGCCTGCAGTCGGGGCTTGAATCCTCCAGCTCTCCGAGTCCAGGAGGACTCTGCAATGGAAAGGTAGGGAGATATTTTGAGTACATGAGACGTACCATGAATTTCTCTTTTGAAAAAAAACAAGTCAACACGAGCTGTATTCATGTAACTTGATGCGTTCTAAATCGATATTTCTACACTGACAAAAAAAAAAATCAGATATTTTGTTTTGGCTACAAACTACCGCGTCCTATTTTGAGGACAGTGGAGTAAGTGAGACGCGATCCTGGAATCAGAGCAAATTTCACACCGGCTGTGAAGCTCAACACTTAGAAAACGAAGCCTCTTTATCATCACTGTGGGTGAGGAAAAAAACACCAAGAAATGGATCAGAGCACCCCATTGCTTCTGTAGTTCTGATTTGTTGTGCGTATGAAATCAAACCACTGGAACATCATGGATAATCTTGGAAAATCATCCAAATAGGCAGATTAGTGATGGTCTAATTTAATTTAATGGATGCCTTTAATAGGCCACCCATGCAATGAATTTAAAACAGTAAAGAGAAAAGGAGCCACACACGGTAAAACGCAGGAGACTTTTTAGAAGTGGTTTAAGACACCTGATTAAAGCACAACCCCCCCTCGCCCCCCCTCATTCTCCAGTCTGGAGCATTCCATTGCGTCGCTGCACCTTTAAGAGTGATCCTAATGCAGATTGACACTTTGCCACGGACACAATGTCCAGCAAAGGCACACACCGCGTGATGCTGAGCTGACACAAAGGCCCGGTCTCTATAGCCCTGTTGTCATGGTAATGAAATAGCAGCAGGCTTATTGTGAGGCCATCTGCAACCTTGCAAGTACCCCCCTGCCCCCCCCCCCCCCCCCCGTCACACCGACACACACACACATGCACTGGTGTGCAACGTGTTGCACACATACTGTAAGAAATATAGATTTATTTTTTCTCACTGCTTTATATGGGGAGGGAAGAATGGGCTCATATGAGCTCACCTGAGGCTATCATGCATTTGCTGGCTAGTCTTCCACATTAACCCATAACAGGTTTCATTCGACTTTATGAAGCAAAACTAGTTCATTCTATAGGGTTCATTCTATCTGGCAAAACTTTGGCCAGAGCTGCATACCACTGTGTAGATTAGTTTATGCACTATACTAATACAGCACTAGTTTTAAAGTGTGTGTGTGTGTGTGTATTACACCTGTAAGTCGCCAAATAAACTAATAATAGTATCGAAAGTAGGAGACTTTTTTTTTTAATCTGTCCCCAGATGAGGTCTCTGAACATGACAGGGTTAAGGAATGACATCATAGTTTTGAGACACCATTCTCCTTTTTGAAAGCCAGCCACCGCATTGTGTTCCCTCCAGTGTGCTGCTTTCTGATCGGCCGGGGGGTGATGTCATGGCTTTCTGATTGGCCGGGGGATGATGTCATGGCTTTGTGATTGGCCGGTGGGATGATGGCGTGGTTTTTAATTACCTGTAAGTGGCCACTTCAAGGCTCAGTGACATTTTGAGCTGCGTGAGGTTCTGTTTGTCGGAGAGAATGACGGCCATCTGCTGTTCCAGTGACTGTTTCTCTCTCTCTAAGCTCTCCATCTCCGCCTGAAAACACAAGAGACACAACTGATTGATCGAGCGCAAAACTACGGATAACGGAATTCCTCGGAAATTGCAGATCATAAAACAGACCGCTAAAGTGACGTGAAATGTGTAACTTGGTCTTTCGCTTCTAGTTTGGTTAAATGAATGGACGTCTCCTTCAAAAAGCAAGAGTTGATGAAAGACTGGAGTTGCATGTCTTACAAAAGTTTTTCAGTGACGGTGTGCAGCCTCTCTCTCTTTCCTTCTTTCTTTCTTTCTTCCGTTGCCATGGTATTTTAATAGAATATTAAGCTGTTGGGCTCCCATTGCTAGTTTCTAAGATTTCTGTCTCCACATCTTGACTGCAAACTGAAAACATTTTTATTCTGGCGGTCAAGAGACATTCCTTTAGTCCTACGCTCTCTGTCAGAATGGAAATTGGCCCTTTTTTGGTATAAATGCCAGCTGACAGCAATAGAGAGATATTTTTATGATGCTGCTGGCTGTTGTACAGAGGAATGACAGCCTGCATTAGTTTCAGTACTTTTTAAAGTATTGTGTGTTGCAGTAACGGCAGTTTTAAACTCTCAGCTCTCCAGCGCTGTCATTACCCAGCACCTTAATAATAACGAGCATAACGAGCTTAATAATAACGAGCTTAATAACACACTCCATTCTCTACTCACATAGCTGTCCAGCGCCCGCACTGCCCTGTGCCTATCAATCAAACAATCCTATTCTAATTCCTTCTCCTAAAACCCAACCCACAAAATGCATTCCTGCTGGCTATTTGCATTTAAAATGAGAATCCTTTTCAGGGTGAAGACGCGCCAAAAGAAATGCCACAATAGTTTTAACCAACCATTCAGTATCCCTCGAGCTAGCAAATTCAATACAGATCAGAACTCAGCACTGGGGATCTGAGAGCCAGCTAATTCAATACAGTCTAGTGTAGATAACTCAGTGCTGTACTGGGGATCTGAGAGCCAGCTAATTCAATACAGTCTAGTATAGAGAACTCAGTGCTAGGGATGAGAGAGTCAGGGAGTACTCAACAATGTAGAATAGAGAGTTTATTTCTGTATTGCTGACTCACTCAGCAGACAATACAACTATGCAGCTGCCTAGGCTTTTCAATTGGAACAGGATGTCCTGTCTTTATTGGGCGAAATGGAAATCTGAATAGCAAAAAAGACAGATGCAGTTTAAAAGCGCAAAGCATTTGTCATATTATGAGGGGGAGGGGGAGGGGGAGGGGGAGGGGAGGGAGGGAGGAAGGAGGGGGGGGCGGGTCATGCCTTATTGCTGGTGTCGGTAACTGTGATTTGGCACAAATGAACCCCTGGATGTACCTTGTATGGAAAATCAAAAAAACAAATTACCTGAATCTTCTCCAGCTCTCTCTGCTGCCTGCCCCACTGCATGGACACCTTCTCTTTCAGCATCTCCTTCCTCACCCTGTCTCCCTCCAGCTCTTTAGCCAAACCCTGCGCCCTTAGGTAGCCCTCCTTCTTTTCCTCTGAAACCTGGGCTAGTCTGGCCCTGGCTTGGGCCAGCGTGTCTTCGAGGCGGGCCACCTGGTTCTGATAAGCCTCCGTGGCCGTCTTCCACATTTCCGCAGCCCTTCTGGAATCCAAGCCCAGATCTCCCAGCCGGAGGGAGGAGGAGGAGGAGAAGCTGCTGGGAGCCACACTTTTCTTCCTGGATTCAGAGATCTGGGTCTTCAGGCTCAAAGTTTCCTCTTGGTGGACCTCCATCATTAGCTGGAGCTCCTTCTCTAGCTGGGCAGCCTTCTCCCTCATCCAGATCTGACTCCTTCGTTCTTCTTCCAGGACCTTGCTGGTTTCCCTCAGCCTCTCCTTCACCTCTTCCTGGGCTGTGATCTCCTTGTGCCTCCTGGCTCTCACTCCTTCCATCTCCTCGCTCAGGTTGTCCCTTTCTAGCTCGGCTCGGTCTTTCCTCCTCCAGGCTTCCTCCACCTTCTCCCTGGCCTGCCTCAGCTCCTCCTCGAAGGCAGCCTTCCATGATCGGGCCCCCCGGTCCTTCTTCAGGTGGTCTATCTCTCCGCGGAGGAGCTCGTTCTCCTCCTCCAGGAACTTCACCTTGGAGAGGTAGGATTCCAGGCGTTTGTTGAGGTCCCACATTTGGAACTTCTCCTCTCCCAGGAGTGCTTTCTGCTGAGGCTGCTGCCCACTGACTCTTCCAAACGTGACCTCCATGGTGCTGAGCAAGAGAATGTCTCTCTCTCTGTCTCTGTGTCTGTCTCTCCTTATCTCTCTCTCTCTCTCTTTGTCTTCTGGCGTGTTTCAAAGTGCTGCTGCCGGTGCAGTCTGTTTCTGGCAGTGAGAGGGAGGCTGTGTGTCTCTCAGTGACTCTTACTGTGCAGATGGTCTGGAGAGCTTGCTCTTTCATACTCAAATTTAGGGAGGAGGGAGGAGGGAGGAGGGAAGGATAAGGGAGGGGGCGGGATGGTGGAGCAATTTTGGGCTTAACTCTTTCAGTGCTGGAACAGTTGCTGATGCTATATATATATATATATATATATATATATATATATATATATATATATATATATAAAATATTACAGCCGTGTGCACATTTATTTGAACACCCCATTGCTTCTGTAGTTTTTGGATTGCTGTGCGTATGAACTGAAAATCTTGGGAAATTGTCAGAATAGGCAAATTAGCGACTGTCTAATTGCATTGATGCCTTTAATAGGCCACCCATGCAATTGATTTAAAACAGTAAAGAGAAAAGGAACACAGAGCCACACACGGTAAAACGCAGGAGACTTTTTAGAAGTTGTTTAAGACGCCTGATTAAAGCACAGAGCGGTCTGACATTTTCACACACGAGTGTGTTTCTATATCCCTGATTACTGAGCGGAGATTGAAATTCTCACCCCCAGAGGTTCTCTCTCTCTCTCTCTCTCTCTCTCTCTCTCTCTCTCTCTCTCTCTCTCTCTCTCTCTCTGTAGTCACGTTTTTTGTAATCGCTCTTATTTGAAATCGTTCTCATCCGCTTATCGTACTTACTATGTGCTCTTAATGGACTGGTATCAGCAAATATTTTTGCTCTTCGTCAAACTCCCTCTTAAAGGTAATTATTTACTGTATTCTTTATTTAAATTTGAGCTTATTTTATAATGTGATATTCTGTAACGGCGATATCTTATAACAATTTTAAAGTCCGCGAAATAAATAAATAATTATCAACGAACACAGAGAGAGCGACCGTGCGCCATTCCAATGTGGGCGCTAGGGGGCGCTGTTTCATTACTTTCGTTGCTGCCTGTTGCGGCTCAAGTGAGCAACTTCTGTTTTGAAAGAGAGCAGAGAGAGGCAGGACTGCATTCTTAGATTTTAACAACTGAGCATACAGCTATGACCAAAAGTTGTGCCTCACCTATAATTTTAGGATTAATACAGAATTGAACAGTATGAACAGCAGAGATGGAAATAAGACTCATAGCAGTTTGATAGCTAGACACATTGGGGCTGATCAAGCTGGTAGCAGTAAAACCTGGACTGGGTGACACTGCTGTGCAACGGGAGTCTGATTTCCATCCCTGGCTGTAATATAATATAATGGTAATTAGCATTAGCAATGACAATTGGATTTTATGATCAATATATTTTATTTGGTAGTGGCTTCGTGTTCCCTTCAGCTTTAGAGTTCACAAAGGAGGGATTTGCTTAACAAAAAAAAAAAAAAATTGTAGCTAGTCTCATTGTTATGACAATATTCCAGTGCATTCGCTATGAGATAAGACTGGTGGCCTGTCATTAACCCATTTTTATGTAGCACAAGCCTCTATTTCTAGGAAAGAAAAGTGTGTGTGTGTTTGTTTTTTCCTGCTAACGCCTGGCTATTAGTGCTACAGTTTACACAAAAACACAAACTGTTGGCTATACATAAAATATTATAAATATTATTATGTAAACAGTGTTCTTCCCTTTAATTTTTTTTTTAAAACACCTACCTACTTGGGAGCTCCACCCCCCATTATCGGTGGGGGACCAATGAGAGGAGAGAGGGGGCGGGCTGTCCGTTTAGCCCCTCCTTCATTTGAAATAACATGCTCAATTTACTGCATGTGTTGCTTCAGAACATTTTTATTCTTTGAAAACAAAATGCTTTTTTAAAAAGCACACAAGTGCGAATTCAGTGGTGATTAGTTTCTTTCTATCTTTGTTTAAAAGACAATCGCAGAAGAACATGTTGGGTAAATACTGCTTCACCCGGGGACAGGAGGGTGCAACTGGGTTATAAATATCTTCTTTGTATTTTTACCTTTTTTTTTTGGAAGGCTGATCATTTCTGGCTCATGGATTTGAAGCCTTTCTTTTTAATTCTCAGCAGTTTTGCGGTGGGCTGCTCCGCTTCTGAGAGTAAGTACTATCATGCATTCATTTGTAAATGAACACCCTCTAAGAATTTCAAAGTTATCAGAGGAAACAATTTTCAAGAGGATTCCTGCCTAGGAGTTTGTATCAGTTGAAGGGGGATTTTAAAATAAATGATAGTCAGGATCACATTTTAAATATGCATTCTGAGTTTTGGTTGACTGTGATAGGCTTTGTGGTCAAAGTGGTCAAAGAAAGGGTCTTATTCCCGGCTCAGCCACTGACTCCCTGACTCTCGTCCTTCGGATGAGACGTAAAACAAACGAGGTCCTATTGGAAGTGACTCTGCAGCAGCAGCAGCAGCAGTTGTTGATGATGCATAGTTCACCCCCCTAGTCTCTGTAAGTCACTTTGGGTAAAAGCGTCTGCTGAATGATTCATTAATAAAAATAATGAATAATAAGTATATGATTCTGATCAATGGTTTTGAGACTACTGGGAGTTGGGGACATTTTTGTTTCATGAGCCTGGTTCTGGTTCTGGTTCCAATCGAGCATTGCCGATCTGGAGCCTTACACCAACTTTTTTCCCATGGCTATACTATTCATTTAGCAAAGTTGATGACGGTTTGCCATGCTTTTTCAATATGCTTTACCATCCCTCTCTGTGCTTTACAATGCTTCCCTATGCTTTACCATACCTCTCTGTGCTTTACAATGCTTCCCTATGCTTTACCATCCCTCTCTGTGCTTTACAATGCTTCCCTATGCTTTACCAGACCTCTCTGTGTTTTACAATGCTTCCCTATGCTTTACCAGACCTCTCTGTGCTTTACAATGCTTCCCTATGCTTTACCAGACCTCTCTGTGCTTTACAATGCTTCCCTATGCTTTACCATACCTCTCTGTGCTTTACAATGCTTCCCTATGCTTTACCATCCCTCTCTGTGCTTTACAATGCTTCCCTATGCTTTACCATACCTCTCTGTGTTTTACAATGCTTCCCTATGCTTTACCAGACCTCTCTGTGCTTTACAATGCTTCCCTATGCTTTACCAGACCTCTCTGTGCTTTACAATGCTTCCCTATGCTTTACCAGACCTCTCTGTGCTTTACAATGCTTCCCTATGCTTTATCAGACCTCTCTGTGCTTTACAATGCTTCCCTATGCTTTACCAGACCTCTCTGTGCTTTACAATGCTTCCCTATGCTTTATCAGACCTCTCTGTGCTTTACAATGCTTCCCTATGCTTTACCAGACCTCTCTGTGCTTTACAATGCTTCCCTATGCTTTACCATCCCTCTCTGTGCTTTACAATGCTTCCCTATGTTTACCAGACCTCTCTGTGCTTTACAATGCTTCCCTATGCTTTACCAGACCTCTCTGTGCTTTACAATGCTTCCCTATGCTTTACCAGACCGCTCTGTGCTTTACAATGCTCGTCAATGCTTTCCCATGCTCTCAGTAAACTTGATCACACTTTGCTGTGTTTTTATTACAGCACACTTTTAACATAGCAGGAGGCCTTTCCTAAAAATACCTGTGAAGGTAACAGGTGTTTGTGTTCCTCTGCATTGCAGGGCATGTTTATCTTCACAACAGTGGCGCTGAGCGCTGGGTCTCTGTGTTTACAGTAAGCAGAGTAACGATGGAGAATGACCCCACTGTGCCTCTTGATACAGGAGGTGTCATCTTAGCAGGTCTTATGCAAATCTTGTGGTAAAGCATAGGGAAGCATTGTAAAGCACAGAGAGGTCTGGTAAAGCATAGGGAAGCATTGTAAAGCACAGAGAGGTCTGGTAAAGCATAGGGAAGCATTGTAAAGCACAGAGAGGGATGTGGAGAGTTTGATCCAAACAATCAAATAATCGGTTCAGGTTTTTCGCCCCCCAATGCATTCTGGTACCTTTTACCTGCCTCAGGTACCTTTCACAGCAGGACTACATTTACCAGAATGTGTTGCGGTGTGAATTGAAAAGCCTGGACTGTCCCAAACTGTACATGGAGTCACATGAGAACCTAACCCAAACCCTAACCCGAACCCGAACCCGAACCCTAACTCTAACTCTCCCATTCCCCCCAGTCTGCGGCAGCATGGACATCCGCAACAACGTGACCGAGCTCCGGCGACTGGAGAACTGCACGGTGATCGAGGGGGACCTGCAGATCCTGCTCATGTTCACCACCCAGACCGAGGACTTCCGCCCCCTCCGCTTCCCCCGGCTCCGCATGATCACCGACTACCTGCTCCTCTTCCGGGTCTACGGGCTGGAGAGCCTGCAGGACCTCTTCCCCAACCTGGCGGTCATCCGGGGCACCCGCCTCTTCTTCCACTACTCCCTGGTGATCTTCGAGATGCCTCACCTGAGGGTGATGGGGCTGGGGGGGCTGGCCCAGGTCATGAGGGGTGCGGTGAGGATCGAACGCAACGAGGAGCTGTGCCACCTCTCCACCATCGACTGGGGTCTGCTGATGGAGTCCACGGAGAACAACTACATCGTGGGGAACAAGCAGGTGGAGGAGTGTGGCGACGTGTGCCCAGGGATCCTCGATCAGGAGAAGCCCTGCGTCGAGACCACCGTTGGGGGCCAACAAGGCTACCGTTGCTGGACCTCCACCCACTGCCAGAAAGGTCGGTCTGTCTTCGATCTCGCTTGATTCTTATTAATGACTCCTTTAGCAGACGCTTTTAGCCAAGAGACTGGGGGTGGGGTGAACTATGCATCATCAACAACTGCTGCTGCTGCTGCTGCAGAGTCACTTCCAATAGGAGCTTTTTTATTTTGCGTCTCATTCGAAGGACGGAGCACAAGGAGGTGAAGTGACTTGCTCAGGGTCTCACACACACACACACACAGAGGGAGTCAGTGGCTGAGCCAGGATTTGATCCTCCTGGTATCAAGACCCCTTTTCTTTAACCACCAGGACCACAGAGCCCACTGAGCTTTCTATTCACCCCCGCATGACGGGATCTTGATGTCACCAGGGTTTGGGGGGTTCTGAGTCCCGTTTTTCAAATTTCAGTTCTGTTTTTAAAATCCCAATGCATGTCACAGTCCAGGTTTTAATATGTGATCGAGTAACCACAGTGTGTCTAGCTAACAAGCTCGGTGTGTCTTATTATTAAACTCACAGGGAAACCAAGAATGGATCAAACTGCTATGCAACAGGAGTCCTATTTCCTATAGTCCAGATTGTCTTTGTTTGAAGGAGGTTTTTAGCTGATTTTTATAGAGAAGGCAGCTACGGGATATTGGTGGTAACGGTGGGATATTTAGACAGATAGATCAGAGATGGAAATAAGACTTGTAGTTTCGACCAATCCAGGTTTTACTACCAGCTTGATCAGCCCCAGTGTGTATAGGTAACAAGCTCAGGTGTGTCTGATTAAACTCCTAGTGAAACCAGGATCAAATTGCTATGCAACCTGCTGAGCACAGTGTTGCAGTTTTGCTCTTGTATAAAAATGGGAAACCATCCCGGGGTTGTGGGATGTGTGGTCACTCCAGCGAGTTCTCGTTGGCTCCCAAGCCCTGGATTTGACCTCGTGAAGCAGTGTCTGTGCTCGGGTGTCAATAGAAAGTTTGTTCCAGTTAAGACACAGTCCAGTGCCTTCAGCTGCAGGGACCGGGTGTGTTTTTCGCGGCACCCTGCCAAAAATAACACTGTGTGTTTACATGCCCCTGTCCCAAAATATATATACTTTTAAAAATAGTTTCGATTCAGTGGACAGGGAGGTAAACAAGGGCAGCTGTTTTGACTAAACAAGAGAAGCCATACTTTTGCCCCGGTGTTTCTCTTGTTGTTTTTACTTCATGTATATATTTTTTTGTAGATTTGTTACATTAAATAAAAGTTCAGTACGAGACTTTTGGCAAGCACGTAGGTGAAGGTTTGATCCCGATATGCAGGCGTTTGATCGCTATTTTATTTTGCTAATAATATTCACGACTGATCCAGAGTAGCAGACATTATAATTTTTCATCAAGTCAGTTTAGCTTTGGTAAGGCAGATGGCAAAATATGCCTCAGTCATTTGGAATTGCGGCAAATACTTCACTGTGATTGGTTGATTTCTGCATAAGACTTCCCTAATTACTGTGTCCCTAATTACTGTGCATAGTAGTTCGTTAGCAAATACATGTGTGCTTACACATATTTACATAGTTACAATGTACTTAACGTGCATGATCTAACCCTAACCCCACTAACCCTGATACAGCTGTGTACTTACATATATCATTTACACAGTAAGTACATTGTAACTGCGCATAGTAACATTGTCATTATATGTAAGCACTCCTGGATTTACTGTATAACTACCATGTAAATGCACAGTAATTATAGACACACAATGTAAATGTATTTCTGATATGTGATTTATAATGTTAAATACGGTAGGATACAAAAAAAAATGAAAAATAACAAAAATATATTTTACCAGTTGCCCTAAGTTTTAATACTTTCCACTTAGTCTGCATAAACATTTCTCCAAAAGTCTAACTGGCTTTATTATAATAAAGAGGTCCAGTGGTTTAGAGAAAGGGGTCTTGATACCAGGAGGTTCAAATCCAGGGCTCAGCCTCTGACTCCCTGTGTGTGTGTGTGTGTGTGTGTGTGTGTGCGCGTGTGTGCGCGTGTGCGTGTGTGTGTGTGTGTGTGTGTGTGTGTCTGTGTGTGACCCTGAGCAAGTCACTTCACCTCCTTGTGCTCCGTCCTTCAGATGAGAAGTAAAACAAACGAGGTCCTATTGGAAGTGACTCTGCAGCAGCAGCAGCAGTTGTTGATGATGCATAGTTCACCCCCTAGTCTCTGTAAGTCGCTTTGGATAAAAGCGTTTGCTAAAGTACTAATTAATAATAATAATAATAATAATAATAATAATAATAATAATAATAATAATAATAATTGGCTTTATTATAATAACCTTTTCAATGTGTTCTGCTGTTCCAGCCTTGTCCTGCGGGGGGCGTGGGAGCGCAGCGAGCGGGGAGTGCTGTCACCGCGAGTGCATTGGGGGGTGCGGGCGCCCCAACGACAGCGGCTCCTGTGTGGCCTGCCGAAACTTCCGCTACTCGGGCCGCTGCCTGCCCTCCTGCCCCGCGGGAACCTTCAGATACGCGGGCTGGCGCTGTGTCAGCAAGGATTACTGCGCCAGCCTGCGGAAAGTCTCCCCCAACCCCCGGAAGACCCCCCCCCAGCCCCCCCAGAAGTCCTCCAAGTTCGTCATCCACGACGGGGAGTGCCTGTCGGAGTGCCCCCCCGGACTGACCCGTAATGAAAGCAGGTGAGCCAACGCGGTACACAGCTGCGTTCTATGATTCCCACAGTCAACTTCCATTCCATTCCAGTTCCAGTTGACACTTCTTGATAAGGCTGGGGTTTTTTTTCTTCACAGTTATCGCAGATTTCACGATTCCCATGTGAAATGCATCTGTTGGAACATGTACAGCTGTGGCCAAAAGTTTAGCATCGCCTAGAGTTTTAGGATTGCGACATAATCACAAAAAATAACTATAGGAACAGAATTCCGATCTTTTATTTAACATCCTGTAATCAAAAGAAACTACAAAACAGTATCGCAAAACAGGTCTACCGGAAGGAAGCCAGAATAGCAGTACAGTATTTCATGTTAGATTTCAAAATGTCGCATTCTTTCAATTTATATATATATATAAAGGGGAGTATATGGAAAACTATACAAAGCGGTGGTGTGTGATTCAATATGTTAACCTCACATTATCCAGCAGGTTTGCATTCGACTTTATGAAGCAGGATTAGTTCATTCTACAGGGTGATGCAAACGCTTTTGGCCAGAGCTGTAGTTCACTGTCAAAAAAAATTCCCATTTCTGAAAGAATAGTGCAAATAAAACATATTTTTCTATCACTGAACAATAGCTACAGCAAACATTTGCCTTATTACACTGTACTTTAGGAACTTGGCAGCTGGTTTACTTTGTAAATGACTGAACGATGTGCTTTCTCTTGTCTCTCAGCATCTTTTGCCACCAGTGCCAAGGCCTGTGCCCCAAGGAGTGCAAAGTTGGCACAATGACCATCACCACCCTGAGCAGTGCAGAGGAGCTCCGAGGGTGTACCCTCCTGGAGGGCAACCTCATCCTCAACCTCCGCAGAGGAAGTCAGTACCGCCCGGGCACACGCAGGGCAACGGCCAGCAGATGCCAGTCCAGTGCCTCGTTTCCACTGCCCCCGGCGAAATCAAAAGAGCGTTCCTGAGATTTTTTATTTGATTTTGATTTTGATTTGATCAAAACCTGGTCAAGCTCGGAAATTATTGCCGTGCGTTCGAAGGTTTTCGAAATCTCCACGCGTTTCATCCCAGCCGTAGACGCAGAGGTCAAACGCCTCCTGGCTGTGTGATGGTGACGACTTCTTTTGCAGCCAGTTTGGTTACACTGAGCATAGGAGACACAGCAACCTGAGCAGGTAGCCGTGGAAACACCCGGTTTTGTTGCCGTGGGCAACCGTTGCCGGGAGCGCCGGGCCGTGGAAACGGACGCATTGTGCTTGGGTCTACAGGCTTGCGTGTCGATTGAACCTAGCAGGGCTGAAGATCATTTTCCATTTCCAATTCAAAATCAATTCTCGATTCCAATTCCAATTCCTTCGAAAGCAACAGGAGACGTTAATTAATTGTGATCGTTCAACTGCTTTCATTTGAAGCCAGTTTGATTGACTCACAAACAGCAACGTCAGTTTGAGTAACGGATTGCCACTGTTGTGAGAAGCTCGTTTTACAGAATGCTGTTGCAGTAATGTAGGTCAGTGATGTGTTGGAATTGATTAAAAGGGAATTGGAATTGAAAAACAAGGAATTGACCCCAACCCTGGACCCCCTTGATAATGAGATGTACAATTCAGGTCAAAAGTTTTGCATCACCACCCTATAGAATTAACACATTTTGCTTGATAAAGTCGAATGAAAACCTGCTGAATAATGTCACGTTATTATATTGAATTGCACACCAGCCGCTTTCTATAGTTTTCCACATACTTAACAAAAAACCCATTTCGAAATCCAACATGTAATACTACTATTATGGCTTGTAAAACAGCACAATCTAAATTATGTTAATTAAAAAAACTCAAGTCTCAATCCTGAAATTCTAGGTGATGCAAAACGTTTCTCCATAGCTGCAGATCTCATCTTGCTTATATAAATGCATGTGGCCCCTGGAGACTGGAGTGATGTGATGGTGCTTGCTCTCTGCAATGGCATGGCCGTACCCCAGGGTTTGCTCTCTGCTCTGGTCCTCGTAGATAACCTGGCCGCAGAGCTGCAGGCGAGCCTGGGGAACATCGAGGTGATCACTGGCTTTCTGAAGATCAAGCACTCCTTTGCTCTGGTGTCTCTCTCCTTCTTCAAGAGCCTCCGGCTCATCAGGGGAGACTCCATGGTCGACGGGTAAGAGCAAGGATTTAAGCAGAACTGAGCAAGTTTCATTTATTTCAAGACACACACATTGCTTTAACATCATTATTATTATTATTATTATTATTATTATTATTAATAATAATTAGTCCTTTAGCAGATGTTTTTTTATCAAAAGTGACTTACAGAGACTAGGAGGGTGAACTATGCATCATCAACAACTGCTGCTGCATAATCACTTCCAATAGGACCTCGTTTGTTTTACTTCTCACCCGAAGGACGGAGCACAAGGAGGTTCAGTGACTTGCTCAGGGTCACACACACACACACACACACACACACGGAGTCAGTGGCTGAGCTGGGATTTGAACCTCCTGGTAGCGAGCCCCCCTTTCTCTAACCGCTGCACCCCCAAGCCTCAGCTTTGCTCCCTTCCTCTCCCCTCAGTAACTACACCCTGTACGTCTTGGACAATCAAAACCTGCAGCGGCTGTGGGACTGGAGCCACCACAACCTGTCCATTCCCGTGGGCAAGATCTACTTCGCCTTCAACCCCAAGCTGTGCCTGTCACAGATCTACCGGCTGGAGCAAGCGACAGGGACCCGGGGGCGCCAGAACACGGCCGAGATCAACCCTCGCACCAACGGAGACCGCATGTCCTGTGAGTGAATCGCCCTGCTGAGAGAGGCCGGCTCTTATCTGATCAGGGGTGAAGTGGAGCCGGAACTACTTTCTGTAGGCTGCAGTAGACTTGAGGTTTGATACAGCAACCTCAGACTAGGTCTCCCGGTCTCCTTTATTATTATTATTATTATTGATTTATTTGGCATTTATTTGACGCCTTTATCCCAGGTGACTCACACAGGTGTTACAGGGCAGCACAGGGTTACAATGCAAGCTTCATATTTAAATACAGTGTAGTTTACAGTAAGTGCAAATAATAACACTACTAGAATACAATATGAACTAGGATGCTATGTATAATAATAACACTACTAGAATACAATATGAACTAGGATGCTATGTATAATAATAACACTACTAGAATACAATATGAACTAGGATGCTATGTATAATAATAACACTACTAGAATACAATATGAACTAGGATGCTATGTATAATAATAACACTACTAGAATACAACATGAACTAGGATGCTATGTATAATAATAACACTACTAGAATACAATATGAACTAGGATGCTGTGTATAATAATAACACTACTAGAATACAATATGAACTAGGATGCTATGTATAATAATAACACTACTAGAATACAATATGAACTAGGATGCTATGTATAATAATAACACTACTAGAATACAATATGAACTAGGATGCTATGTATAATAATAACACTACTAGAATACAATATGAACTAGGATGCTATGTATAATAATAACACTACTAGAATACAATATGAACTAGGGTGCTATGTATAATAATAACACTACTAGAATACAATATGAACTAGGATGCAGCCAGTTAGGATCACAGCAAGTTATATCTACAGTGACATATTAGCAGTGCAATAGTGCAAGGATAGCGCATCAGCTGAGGATCCAATAACGTGGTGCTGAGGTCAGGAGAGTCCAGTGCAGAGCAGGAGGGGCGGATCCAGAGATCAACAAGCGCGGTCTAAACGGGTGCTGGTTTCCTTTTGAGCTCAGCGAGTGAGCGCCCCCTGCTGTCCGTGTCGTTGCAGGTAAGAGCGGGGTGCTGAGGTTTGTCTCGAACGTGACGGAATCCTCGCGTATCTTCCTGCGGTGGGAACGCTACGAGCCTCTGGATCACCGGGACCTGCTGAGCTTCATTGTGTACTACCGCGAGTCGTGAGTCAACCACCAGGGGGAGCCAAACCCCCACCGCACGGTTACACGTCGACTAAACGCTCTGAATTTTACAGTAGTGCAGTTAGAAAATTTAAGATAAGAAAATCTAGGGGGAAAAATCTCCAAACCCTACAATTTTCCCTCTTTTTCTTCTTCTTCTTCTTCTTCTTCTTCTTCTTCTTCTTCTTCTTCTTCTTCTTCTTCTTTTCTTTACCTAAAGAAATTCTTATCTTGGTTATCGCTGCATGCTCCGCTCATCAAAATTCAAAACTGTCGTTATTGAGATCTGCTGAGCACAGAACCGCAGACCATTGGTGGCTAGTGGAAGGGGCGCGTGGCCGGGGCGGGGCTGGGGGCGGGGCTGGGCGCGGGGGCCTGGCGCGCGGTTGTCACTGATTAGACCCTCAAGCCCCCGGTTCTGTCTGCAGGGCTTTCCAGAACGTCACGGAGTGGGTGGGGCAGGACGCCTGTGGCTCGAACAGCTGGAACGTGGTCGACGTGGACCTGCCACTGAGCAGTGGTCAAGATCCCTGGGTGCAGCTGGGCGGACTCACCCCGTGGACCCAGTACGCCATCTTCATCCGCGCCATCACCCTGAGCACAGCCGAGGACGGACACAACCACGGAGCTAAGAGCAGCGTGGTCTACATCCGCACGCGCCCCGCGGGTAAGAGCTACTTAACCGGACCTAACGCACCGTGGACATAGATCACGAAAAACATTACATATATATATACTGTAAAAAACATTTGTATAAGTCTATTTTCTAGGTATTTTAGGGGGTCCTAAAAAGGGGGGAGCGACTTACCAATAGGCTTTTCCCTGAAATTGTTGTCTCAAAAAAGGGGGTGGGACTTATACACCGGTGTGACTTATACACTGGTTTGACTTATACACTGGTTTTTACGGTATATCACAGTGTTTAAGTCGCTCTACAGGGTATATTAGGATGTCCACAGCTGTGGCCCAAATTTTTCCATCACCTAGAATTTTAGGATTGAGACATCTCAAAATCTACATGAACATAATGTTAGATCTTTTATTTAACATCGTGTCATCAAAGCAAACTCCAAAATGATCACCAGCAGTATTTCACGTTAGAGTTCACATGTCGCATGTTAAGTATATGGGAAAACTACAAAGCGATATGTATATATATATATATAATGTCAAGATGGTGTTCTAATACATTTCTGCATGAGGGTATGAGCAGCCAATTCACAGTCAATTGCATTAGCATGGCATCGTTTCAATAGGTGGGTGGGGTTAGGGTTTCAAATCCGCTGTGCTGTTCCAGCCCCCTCCGTGCCCCTGGACGTGCTCTCCATGTCAAACTGCTCCTCTCAGTTGGTGGTCCGCTGGAAGCCCCCCACTCACCCCAACGGAAACATCACCTACTACCTGGTACGCTGGCAGAGACAGGCAGAGGACTCGGAGCTCTACATCAGTGACTACTGCAACAAAGGTGAGCTCGGGCTATCAAACACTCACTAGTGCTCATGTAGGAAAAATATTATTAGCATTATTAATGAGTGATTTAGCAGACGCTTTTATCCAAAGCGACTTACAGAGACTAGGGGGGTGAACTATGCATTATCAACAACTGCTGCTGCTGCTGCTGCTGCAGAGTCACTTCCAATAGGAGCTTGTTTGTTTTACGTCTCATCCGAAGGACGGAGCACAAGGAGGTGAAGCGACTTGCTCAGGGTCACGCACACACACACACACACACACGCACACACACACACACACACACACACACACACACACACACACACACACACACACACAGGGAGTCAGTGGCTGAGCTGGGATTGAACATCCTGGTATCAAGACCCCTTTCTTTAACCACTGGACCAGCAAGCCTCCTGTTAATGTGATCATGTACACCAACTGGACTGTGTAATAGTACCTTGAGCAGTACCTGTGCTAAAGTGTCGAAGGGGGAGATATACAGCTATAGCCAAATGTTTTGCATCACCTAAAATTTTTATAGGATTGAGACATAATTTAAATATATATATATATATATATATATATATATATATATATATATATATATATATATATATATATATATATATATAAGAACATAATTTAGGTCTTTTATTTAACATCATGCATTCAAAGAAACTACAAAATGATATTGTTAATAAAGTCTACCAGAAGGAAGCCATAATAGTAGTACAGTATTTGATGTTAGATTTTCAAAATTACATGATTGACATCATTGATTGCACCAGCACACCCGTGGTTCAAACCCCTGATCTGCTTCCTTCTCAGGGCTGAGGCTGCCCACCAGCACGGCTGACAGCCAGTTTGACCACGAGGACGGAGGAACGGAGCAGGACCAGGAGGAGAGGTGCTGCTCCTGCCCCAAAACGCAGGCCGAGCTGGCCCTGGAGGCTGAGGAGTTCTCCTTCCAGAAGAAATTCGAGAACTTCCTCCACAACTCCATCTTCATGCCAAAGTACGCTGCACGAAGCGATCCTTCGATTATTCAATTACTCGATTGTTCGATTGGGGGGGTTTACCCATAAAATAGACGCCCATTCTCTTCATAACAGAGAAATGTAGAGTAATGCACAGTGCTTTTAAAACAAGAAAGAACATTTTTCTGCAGTGCGCTTGTCACATCTGGGTTTTCCCACGTCAGTCGCACGTCCCTTGACATGGGTTTACATTGTCCTTTATTGCAGAACACCATGGAGGGTCAAATCTGTGAACAAGAGCCCACAAAGGTAAGAATACCATTAAACAAATGGAATACAATTCCGAAGACAATGCTAATCCTATTGAAATGCAAAAGCAGATTCATACTTGAAAATCACAGTAAATTAGCGAGCACCAAGTCTTTGTCAGTGCATCTAAAGCTGAACACGAAGCCACTACTCTGAGGCTTGGAGCTTCAGGTTTCAGGAGACTGTGGGTTTCAGGCTGCTGCGCGGTACACCAGGCAGGGAGACTTGGGGGTTTGATACAGCAAACCTCAAACTAGGTCTCCCGGGGGTCTCCTGGAACCAGCTTTCAAGCCGCTGTTCCTGAAGTGAAAAAAAGGGGCGGGGGGCTGAGGTAACATCAGAACTAATAAGAAGCAGGCGTTTCAAAACTCAGCACTCCTTTAAGGGGGACTTCACAGCTGTCCTCTCTGTGTCCGTCCAGGCAGAGTAAGAAGAAGCGTCGGGACGCGCAGTGGGCAGGGTCCAATGCCACCCTGTCCGGCAACGTGACAGTGTCCCCCCAACCGGAGGAGGACCAGTTTCCAGTCCAGGAGGACAAGGTTTTCCAGCGTGACCGGGCTCTGATCACCGGACTCCACCACTTCACCGTGTACCGCATCGATATCCACGCCTGCAACCACGCTGCCCACCTGGTGGGCTGCAGCGCGGCCACGTTCGTGTTCGGACGCACCCGCCCTCTCCGTGAGTACAGCGGGGTCCCGACACGGGGGGGGGGTGGGGGGGGCTGCGCTGTTCATCGCGTGCCACGGATTCATCAGTCGCTATTAAGATGGCTGGTATTCAATACTGAGATAATGAAATAAATAATGCCATTGGGACGGGGTGGGGGTGGGGGGTGTTTGGGGGTTGGGGGGTGGGAAAGTTTGGGGACCCCCTGGCCCAGGTTTTGTGAACATAATTTAGATCTTTTATTTCACATCATCAAAAAAACTACAAAATGATAATCGCTAACATAGTCTACCGGAAGGAAGCCATAATAGTAGTACAGTCTTTCATGTTAGATTTTGAAATGTCACATTTTTTTTTTGTTTTCCGTGAAGTATCTGGAAAACTATACAAAGCGGCGGTGTGCAATTCAATATGTTAACGTGCCGTTATTCCAGCAGGTTTTCATTCGACTTTATGAAGCAAAATGAGTTCATTCTCATTGCTAAACTTTTGGCCAGAGCTGTAGTCTTTTTTGAAGACCAAAACTGCACACAGTCTTCTAGACGGTCTAACTAACCCGGGCATTGTATAATCTTAGCATAACCCTCTCCAGATTTGTATGCCCCTCTCTCTGCAACGTAGCCTAACACTGGTCTTTTGTAATTGCCTCACCCCTCTCCGTGTCCCCAGTCTATGCTGACAACATCCCTGGCAATGTCACCTGGGAGCTGGCCGGCAAAAACACGATTCTGCTGCAGTGGGGGGCGCCCCCAAGCCCCAACGGGCTGATCCTTAAATACCAGATCAGATACACCAAGTACAAAAGAGAACAGGAGGAGGTAAGTCCCATTCCCAAGTCCCATTCCCACTGCACTTTTTAGAGACGCAAGGGGGTAGAAAGAACTTCAGATCACTGGAGAACAAGTACAGCAAAGAGTCTGTCTGATTGACGCACTACCTGTTGTTAGAGGAGGTGCAGTGCGTGTGTGTGCGTGTGTGTGTGCGCGTGTGTGTATCAGTGTGTGTGTGTTTGCGTGTGTGTGTGTGTGTGTGCGTGTGCGCGAGTGTGTGTGTGTGTTTGCGTGTGTGTTTTGCTATTGTTCTGCTGTGCTCCTCAGGAGTTTGAGGCAGTGGAGTGTGTGCCGAGGCCCCTGTATGAGCTGCACCAGGGACACTACATCAAGAGGCTGCAGCCTGGGAACTATAGCGCCATCGTCAGGGCAACTTCCCTCTCGGGCAACGGGTCCTGGTCTGAGCCGGTCGAGTTCTACATCATCGGACCTGGTCAGTACCTTTGAGAAAATGTTCTGAGAGAAAACGTGCCTTTTAAGATTAAAAAAAAAAAAAAAAAAAAGTACCTTTAAGAAAACGTCCCTTTAAGGAAACACCCCTTTTTACAAAATGTCCCACAAAACAGGGCAGTAAGTTGTCCCTTGGGCACGGTACAGACGCTGTATGCTTCTTGTTATTTATGAATTCTTGCACCAGTGTCATGCCGTGAGGTGGGAATGCGGCCCTCAGGATGTAGCTCAGCCCTGTATGTGTGTATTACAAGCGCTCTTGTCTGCCCCCTAGAGGAGACGCTGCCGCTCTCAGCCCTGCTGCTCATGCCAGTCGCTCTCGTGGTCTTCATTGGTCTGCCCATGATCTTCATGTATCTCTACTACACCAAAAGGTAAGCTTGCTCCTGTGTGCCATTAAAACCTATCCGTGGGCTGCTTTGTTTAAGCAACATCAATATATATAGTCTTGGTGGTCCAGTGGTTAGAGAGAGGGGCTTGATACCAGGAGGTTCAAATCCCGGCTCAGCCGCCGACTCACTGTGTGTGCGAGACCCTGAGCAAGTCACTTAATAATAGAATAAGTTCCTAATGCTCTTTCCATTGCATCAAGAGGACTGACTGACTGAATCGGAGATTTCTGCGGGAGATGGGAGTCATGTGACTTAGCTTGACAATTATTAAAGTAGAAAGTAGTTCCGGCTCCACTACACCACTGCTGCCTGTAGAAAGTAGATCCTGCTCCACTACACCACTGCTGTCTGTAGAAAGTAGATCCTGCTCCACTACACCACTGCTGTCTGTAGAAAGTAGTTCCGGCTCCACTACACCACTGCTGCCTGTAGAAAGTAGATCCTACTCCACTACACCACTGTTGTCTGTAAGAAAGTAGTTCCTGCTCCACTACACCACTGCTGTCTGTAGAAAGTAGATCCTGCTCCACTACACCACTGCTGCCTGTAGAAAGTAGATCCTGCTCCACTACATCACTGCTGTCTGTAGAAAGTAGATCCTGCTCCACTACACCACTGCTGCCTGTAGAAAGTAGTTCCGGCTCCACTACACCACTGCTGTCTGTAGAAAGTAGTTCCAGCTCCACTACACCACTGCTGTCTGTAGAAAGTAGATCCTGCTCCACTACACCACTGCTGTCTGTAGAAAGTAGTTCCAGCTCCACTACACCACTGCTGCCTGTAGAAAGTAGATCCGGCTCCACTACACCACTGCTGTCTGTAGAAAGTAGTTCCTGCTCCACTACACCACTGCTGTCTGTAGAAAGTAGATCCGGCTCCACTACACCACTGCTGCCTGTAGAAAGTAGTTCCGGCTCCACTACACCACTGCTGCCTGTAGAAAGTAGGTCCAGCTCCACTACACCACTGTTGTCTGTAAGAAAGTAGTTCCTGCTCCACTACACCACTGCTGTCTGTAGAAAGTAGATCCGGCTCCACTACACCACTGTTGTCTGTAAGAAAGTAGATCCGGCTCGACTACATCACTGCTGTCTGAGAAAGTAGTTCCGGCTCCACTACACCACTGCTGTCTGTAGAAAGTAGATCCGGCTCCACTACACCACTGCTGCCTGTAGAAAGTAGTTCCTGCTCCACTACACCACTGCTGTCTGTAGAAAGTAGATCCGGCTCCACTACATCACTGCTGCCTGTAGAAAGTAGTTCCTGCTCCACTACACCACTGCTGTCTGTAGAAAGTAGATCCGGCTCCACTACACCACTGCTGCCTGTAGAAAGTAGATCCTGCTCCACTACATCACTGCTGCCTGTAGAAAGTAGATCCTGCTCCACTACATCACTGCTGCCTGTAGAAAGTAGTTCCGGCTCCACTACACCACTGCTTGTGATCTCGTATAGCACTGTGAACCAAACCTTTCTTGCAGCCCAGGCTACTGCTCTGTTTCCTTGTCTTTGTAGGAATAACCCCGGGAGCACTCTGTATGCATCGGTGAACCCAGAGTATCTCAATGCTTCTGACAGTGAGTCCTTCTGTTTACCATCCACTTCAATATGGAACCTCATTATTAAAGCTTTTTTTTCATTGAAAAATATATGTATTATGTGTCCAAAACGTTTTTTTTTTTTTTCAGCGCTTTACAATATGTCATGCACGAAAGGGTTAAGAAAATGTGGCGTTTAAAAAAAAAAAAAAAAAAAAACTGCCTTTAAGAACAATGTGACTTTAAGAAATATGCCTTTAAGAAAATGTGCCTTGAGGAAAATGTGCACTTAAAAAAATGTGCCCTAAAAAAATATGCCCTTAAAAATATCCCTTTAAGAAAATGTACTCTTAAGAAAATGTGCCTTTAACAAAACGTGCCCCTAAAAAAAAAACGCCCCTTTAAGAAAATGTCCTGCTAAAAAAACGTCCCTTTGAGAAGCTGCATGAGTGAGCGTCCCGCTTGCTGCCCTGTGTTTCAGTCTACGTGCCGGACGAGTGGGAGGTGGAGCGGGACACGGTCACGGTGATCCGGGAGCTGGGGCAGGGCTCGTTCGGGATGGTGTACGAGGGCGTGGTGCGCGGCCCTGACAAGGGGCAGCCGCGGCGCGTGGCGCTCAAAGCGGTCAACGAGTCCGCCACGGTGCGAGAGCGCATCGAATTCCTGCAGGAGGCTTCCGTCATGAAGGCCTTCCACTGTCACCACGTAGTAAGACTTTTTAAGCCTGTTGACCAAAGAACTACAGCCCATCGAACCTCAAAGACTACATTTCCCAGCTTCCCCGGGCCTTCGTTTCCATAGTGACTAATGCTGATCCCCCCCTTCAGGTGCAGTTGCTGGGCGTGGTTTCCAAGGGTCAGCCCACTCTAGTGATCATGGAACTGATGACACGTGGTGACCTCAAGAGCTATCTGCGTTCGCTCCGCCCCTCCGCCGAGGTAAGCAGCCAATCACAGGCCAGAAAAGACTAGGGGGCGGGTTGATACACAGCCCAGGCCCCCAGACAGACAGCTGCTTCAGTACATACATTATAGTGCATTCGTGAAAACTATATTGTGGTTTATAATGTATAAATGATTCATGTCCAAACAGCCATTAAAAATTGAACACAGTGCCTTTATTTGATTCTGAGTATTATATTGAAACATTATTCACCTTAAAATGTCAACTTGCTTCCTTTTCATAAACACCCCTTTTCTGTTTTCTTAATATCCAGCTCTCGTTAAAAATTGTTTGCATCACCCTATAGAATGAACGCATTTTGCTGGCTATGACTACAGCTCCCAGCATGCCTCTGCACCTGCAACAATCGTGAGGCATGCTGGGAGCTGTAGTTCTTTACACCGTGGTCTTGTATCACAAACGATACAGACCTCTATTACGATACATTATGTACAGCTGTGGCCAAAATTGATGCATCACCCTACAGGATGAACTCGTTTTGCTTCGTAAAGTCGAATGAAAACCTGCTAAATAATGTTACATTAAAATATTGAATTACACACAAGCGCTTTGTATAGTTTTCCGCATAGGCCAACTTAATGGAAAACACTGACAAATTGAAAAAAAATTGTAGTTTGATTACTGATTACATGATGCTAAATAAAAGATCTAAAATATGTTCCTATAGTTTTTAAATGGCGTCTCAATCCATTCTAGGTGATGCATAACTTTTAGCCAAAGCTGCAGCCGTCACAAATCTATTTTCCACTTCCTCTTCTTCCAGAACAACCCCGGCCTGCCCCCTCCCTCTCTGAAGCAGATGATACAGATGGCTGGTGAGATCGCTGATGGCATGACGTACCTCAACGCTAACAAGTTTGTGCACCGCGACCTGGCCGCGCGGAACTGCATGGTGTCCGAGGATTACACCGTGAAGATCGGAGGTCAGAGAGCGCGCCGGCTCCCCCACAGCTCTCTGTGCTGCTTGTGTCAATCAGATAGACTCTCCCTGGCTTGATGGGAGCCGCCCGCAAACATACACAGCTGTGGCAAAAAAAACAAACGTTTGCATCACCTAGAATTTTAGGCTTGAGACATCATTGAAAAAAATAGATATTTTATTTAATATCATGCAATCCAAGAAACTACCAAATGATAGCGCAAAGAAATGTACCGGAAGGAACCCTTAATAGCAGTACAGTATTTCAGGTTAGATTTCGAAATGTGGCTTTTATTTGTCAATTTTTTCGTTAAGTATATTATTATTTGTTTATTTAGCAGACGCCTTTATCCAAGGCGACTTACAGAGACTAGGGTGTGTGAACTATGCATCAGCTGCAGAGTCACTTACAACTACGTCTCACCCGAAAGACGGAGCACAAGGAGGTGAAGTGACTTGCTCAGGGTCACACAGTGAGTCAGTGGCTGAGGTGGGATTTGAACCGGGGACCTCCTGGTTACAAGCCCTTTTCTTTAACCACTGGACCACACAGCCTCCTGTAACAGTAAGTTTAGGAAGCAAAATGAGTTCACTCTACAGGGTGATGCAAACACTTTCAGCTGGGCAGAAGGAAGCCGGGGAAGGAGAAAAAAGGCCATTCGGCCTATCAAGGTTTCATCACCCAGACTTTAGATTTAGCACAGAGAGTGGAGCAAGACCGCACACATGTAGAGTTCAGGGCAGAAAGCATTGTCCCCATTGCCTGCTGTTAAACACTGAACTGTCCCCTTGCTGTGTCCCAGATTTCGGAATGACGCGGGATATTTATGAGACGGATTACTACCGGAAAGGGGGGAAGGGCTTGCTGCCGGTGCGCTGGATGCCGCCCGAGGCCCTGAAAGACGGGATCTTCACCACGCACGCCGATGTCTGGTCAGTGTCTTCGGCAGCTCGTCCGAATCTTCACCCCTTTTTCACAGCCAGGTTCCAGGCGTTCTGTTTTAACGTTGATGCGCTTCCTATGTTTTCATGTTGTAATACGTGTCATGATATTTAATACATGCTGGTAGCATCCATGAGTCATGAAAGGGGGCTCCCTCCAGTCCAGGGCAGGCTTGAGACACGGAGACAGAACTGCTCCCTCCCTCACCCCCCTATGAGAAAGGGTGCTCCCTCCAGTCCAGGGCAGGCTTGAGGGACAGAGACTGAACTGCTCCCTCCCTCACCCCCCTATGAGAAAGGGTGCTCCCTCCAGTCCAGGGCAGGCTTGAGGGACAGAGACTGAACTGCTCCCTCCCTCCTTCCCTCACCCCCCCTAAGAGAAAGGGTGCTCCCTCCAGTCCAGGGCAGGCTTGAGGCACGGAGACTGAACTGCTCCCTCCCTTGTGTTGGTAGTCCAGGTCCGTCTCATCAGACTGTGTGTGTGTTTCCCCCCCAGGTCGTTTGGAGTGGTGCTGTGGGAAATCGTCACTCTGGCTGAGCAACCCTATCAAGGCATGTCGAATGAGCAGGTCCTGCACTACGTGATGGACAGTGGAACTCTGGAGAGACCGGAGAACTGTCCTGACACCATGTGAGTGCCTAGTTCACCCCCCTAGTCTCTGTAAGTCGCTTTGGTTAAAAGCGTCTGTTCAATGACCGGTTCATAATAATGCCTGTGCCTGTGTTGCAGACTGGAGCTGATGACTTGGTGCTGGCAACACAACCCCAAACACAGACCTTCCTTCAACCAGGTGCTGCACACACTGAAAGACCAGCTAGACCCGTCATTCCGCGCCGTCTCCTTCTACTACAGCCCGGCCAATCGGGACAGGGGGGCGGAGTCCGGAGAGGGAGAGGGGGCGAGGAGTTCTTCACAGTCAGGCACGCCCAGGAGCTCCCCTGCCCTACCGCCCAGGAAACCCAGGAACGGGAACAGCTCGCCACTGCCCCCCGGTGGTGAAAACGGGTAACTGCAACGAGAACACAGCTGTCTGGAATAAAGGATTCGGGGACTCGATCGAAGCTTTGAAATCAAACCGATAAGCAGATTCAATACTTGAAGCGCTGCACAGGGACCAGGACTTGAGGGGGCAGTGCAGATATGTATGGAAAGGGTTATATAGCGAAAAGCGACACTGCCGGTGCTTAATCGCTGGGCTCCTTTTCGGATTGATCAGCCTCTAGGAACCGGACGCTCCTTGAAGGCATTTATTTTCTGCTGTTCCTTGGAACCTTCTGTCCAGCATAGGGAACATTGGGGTGGGGGGGGGACACTAATGCCTGCGGACCAATATGGAGGGACTGCTTTATGTGTTGCACCTGAAGGAAAGATGGCATTAAAAATCAAATTTCAATGTGTTTTCTACAAATGCAAAATTCATGAGATAATAAAACGTAGAGATCTTTTTTTTCAATATTTCCAAATTTTATTACTGTATTTTTCTAATATATATTTTCAGTACGTTTATGGTTATCGCCATTACATACAATGTCGGTTTGGTTAAATGACAAAAAGATGTGTATTTACAGCAGTGTGTATATTTATCGGAACACCTCCAGATGTGTCATTGATATCCTTCATCTACCCGCCTGCATGGACACACCTCCGGGTGTGAGAATTTCAATCTCCGCTCAGTAATCAGGGATATAGAAACACACTCGTGTGTGAAAATGTCAGACCGCTCTGTGCTTTAATCAGGCGTCTTAAACCACTTCTAAAAAGTCTCCTGCGTTTTACCGTGTGTGGCTCTGTGTTCCTTTTCTCTTTACTGTTTGAAATGAATTGCATGGGTGGCCTGTTAAAGGCATCCATTCAATTAGACCATCGCTACTAATTTACCGAGTTTTACCCCCAGATTTTCAGTCCCAGCGGTTTTGATTTCATACACACAGGAAATCAGAACTACAGAAGCGATGGGGTGTTCGGATAGATTTGTACACGGCTGTGGAGTTTGTTGTTGTGTTTTTCAATTTGATTTTTGTTTTCGATATATTTGTTGAATGTCTAAATTGAATTGTTAATTGCTTATGTTCAGTGTATACATTGTTTTTTTTTTTTCACCTTCGATCTAAATCGTAGTAAATATCTTTCACGATCACGCTCAGATACGCATTGAGATCAGCAATAGATTTAATTTTCCTTGACACCAAAAAGGATGCCCCCGCGGATAAAGAAAAGGAGGCTTAATACCAGGAGGTTCAAATCCCGGCTCAGCCACTGACTCCCTGTGTGTGTGTGTGTGTGTGTGTGTGTGTGTGTGTGTGTGTGTGTGTGTGTGTGTGTGTGTGTGTGTGTGTGTGTGTGTGTGTGTGTGTGTGTGTGTGTGTGTGTGTGTGTGACCCTGAGAAAATCACTTCACCTCCTTGTGCTCCGTCCTTCGGAATGAGACGTAAAACAAACTAACAGCTATTGGAAGTGACTCTGCAGCAGCAGCAGCAGTTGTTGATGATGCATAGTTCACCCTCCTAGTCTCTGCAAATCACTTTGGATAAAAGCATCTGCTAAGTGACTCATTAATAATAATATTAATAAAACACGCCCAAAAGCGGGTGTTATTTTGACCACAAATATAGTTCTGCTACCGGTGTTGCTTTGAGTCTAATAAATGTTGAAGGCGTAAATGAAGCAATCTGATCAATAAACGGCAGAGGGCGCCAGTGGTTTAAACGGTTCTCACATCTGAAATACTGCATGCGCATTTTGTCATAAAGAACAGTGCATTGTGCAGGGGGGGGGGGGGTAATAACGTTGCAGCCCCCCCAGGGTGAGTCTGTAATACCCCACAGGGAAGCAATGTTCTTTTTCTTCCCTCATTAAGAGGATCTCAAATGGTTTAAAAGCTCCCCCCGGTCCACAGCTGAGAGGGTTTTTTTTTTTTTTTTGTAGAGATCATGGAAAATTATCAGCTGCCACGTCAAAATACTGACAGATTTATTTTCCTAGTGATTTAGAATGGGAAATGAAATATCTAGCCAGGCCAGTTTAGTGCTGGGAGAAGAACGCGCTGATGCACCGCTATACGCTGAGGGAACACGAAGCCAGCGCTCTGAGGCTTAGAGTTTGGTTTCAGGAGACTGTAGGTTTCAGGTCACTGCGCGGCACACCAGGCAGGGAGACTTGGTGGGGTTTGATACAGCAAACCTCAAACTAGGTCACCCGGGGGTCTCCTGGAACCAGCTTTCAAGCCGCTGTTCCTGAAAAAGTGGCTCCCTCCGTCCCTCACCCCCCTAAGAGTAAGGGTGCTCCCTCCAATCCAGGGCAGACTTCATGCACCGAGACTGAACTACTCCCTCCCTCCCTCCCTCACCCCCCTAAGAGAAAGGGTGCTCCCTCCAGTCCAGGGCAGGCTTGAGACACGGAGACTGAACTGCTCCCTCCCTCCCTCCCTCACCCCCCTAAGAGAAAGGGTGCTCCCTCCAGTCCAGGGCAGGCTTGAGGCACGGAGACTGAACTGCTCCCTCCCTCCCTCTCTCACCCCCCTAAGAGAAAGGGGGCTCCCTCCAGTCCAGGGCAGGCTTGAGACACGGAGACTGAACTGCTCCCTCCCTCCCTCCCTCACCCCCCTAAGAGAAAGGGTGCTCCCTCCAGTCCAGGGCAGGCTTGAGGCACGGAGACTGAACTGCTCCCTCCCTCCCTCCCTCCCTCACCCCCCTAAGAGAGAGGAATATTTCTTACTAGCTCTTTGTTTCCCAACAGTATTGCCAACCCACACACTTCACAAACTCGGTAAATGAAATCTTCCAGGAGTGGGAGATTCATTTTAGCCGAAAGTGAAATGAAAGCACGATGACTGAAAAGCACAGTTCTTTCATTACGCGCTGCTGGAACAGCAGTAATTAAATATATATAATTACCGCCGTTGCTTTGGAGACAGGGTTAGAGCAAAGAGAAGCTAAGTGTTATTGATGGGAAACTAAGTCAAGAAAAAAAGCCTAATTTGTATCGAGTTGTGAACCGGGTACGATTAGTGCTGCTTTCAGCGTGAAAGACAGCCTTATCAATTCGGATCGAGCCTCGGCCAATATATGACTGACTCTCAGTGCATTATCTACGACCGCAGGGCCAGAGAGCGCTGCCGCTGAGTGTATGGAAACACTGTGACGTGTAATTTGAGTGATGCAATTTAACCCATTCATTACCCAATTCATATTTCTTTAGGGGAACAAAAATTAGAAGCTGTATTTATGTGATTCGATACATAATAAAATTCAGTATTTCTTTACTTAAAAATAAAGTAAATCCTTCATTTTGGTTACAAAGTGCCGCGTCCTGTTTTGAGGCACAGTCGAGTAAGTTAGACGCGTTCAAAACTGAGCCGCTTTATTATCAGGAGGCTTGTTGGTCCAGTGGTTAAAGAAACGGGCTTATAACCAGGAGGTCCCCGGTTCAAATCACACCTCAGCCACTGACTCATTGAGTGACCCTGAGCAAGTCACTTAACCTCCTTGTGCTCCGTCTTTTGGGTGAGACGTAGTTGTAAGTGACTCTGCAGCTGATGCATAGTTCACACACCCGAGTCTCTGTAAGTCGCCTTGGATAAAGGCGTCTGCTAAATAAACAAATAATAATCACTGCGGGAGAGAGAAAAAGACCCCAAGAAATGGGTCATTTTGAGGTTTCGGTTTCTCATTTTATATCGAGGCGTCATAAAAGCACGCGAAGGGCTGCATGTGCAGAAGTATTAACAGTTCCGTTTAGACTCGTTTATTTTTAAGTGATTAAAAAGAAAATCTCTATTTTAACTAGTCTTTAAGAAATGCGATTCTTCACGGTGGGGGGCTACATATTTCACAGCATGGGTACGTTTCGCGGAAATCGTGATAACCGTGAAAACAATCAGCCGATCTGATTCGAGATCAGTCGATTGAATGGGACTCTCTCAAGCAAAAACCATCCCATAGGAATGGGCCAGTAGGTACCTACTAGCCTACTAACCCCTAAATCTACCCTCTACCCCTAAATCTACCCTCTACCCCTAAAGCTAATCTCTACCCTGAACCCAACTGTGTTTCTATTACAGTATATTTTACTATTATTTCAACAGCGATTTTTAGCGCCCTCTAGCGGCTACTACCATTAAAGCGCTTGATCCGGACCGACTCGACCCTATGGGTTGATTTTTGCTTGATAACGTCCAATTTAATCGACTGATCTCAATCAGATCAGCAATATAACCTTACATATTACAGTCAGACCAATCCATCTAATTACCAAATAATAAACCACGGAGACAAACTCCCTTCCGTACAGTAAAATGCACGCTATTGATTTCGGATTTCATTTACGTATTTGGCGCTATTCAGTTCTGTTATGTAAACGAATATTCTTTTTTTCTTTTTGCCACCAAATTTCCAGCGGCGTTTGTTCGAGTACTTGAATATTTTTTCAGCATATTATTATTATTATTATTATTATTATTATTATTATTATTATTATTATTATTATTATTATTAATCAAACCGACGTATTATTTGGTTATCAGAGAATCTTCAAATTCAAACATTTCGGAAATTCAACACAAGATCCGTCGCAGATAATGAATGAGCTGCAAGTTTATGATTCGAGATAAGGATTCCCTCAAGGAGATTTCATTTTCCTGGCTGGTGTTTATCGGAGCTCGTACTGTAGTGAAGATCTCTTGATTAAAGGGTTTGGTTACGATCGATCTGGGATACACGGTGAGATAAGCCTCTGTGTTTTGATACACAGACAGACAGACAGACAGACGGAACAGATGGACACGCTTCTGCCCTGGGAGATGGTATTGAATTGAGTTACAGGGGTTCAAATTAAAAAGCGAGACTCGGGAGTGAGTTTTTCCACTGAAGAGGACTGCAAGAAACAACGTGAAATGGGAGAGGATAATTACATCACTAACGGAGAGAGAAAGAGTCCATTACTGCTCTCCAGGGATGAGGAGGAGAGAGGGGGGGCTGAGAGAGGGTGGGCGCTGAGAGAGGGGGGCGCTGAGAGAGGGGGGGGCTGAGAGAGGGGGAGCTGAGAGAGGGGGAGCTGAGAGAGGGGGAAGCTGAGAGAGGGGGGGCTGATGGGGGGGGGGGGCTGAGAGGGTTTCCATATGGAAAATAATGCACAGAATTTCAAATGCTTTTTGCTTTGCTTTATAGGAAATATTCAGTCTAGTGAGCCGGTAGTGAAATGTGAGGATCATGCACACCAAGCGGACCAGCAACTGGGGTGAGAGAGTTTTATAGAGAAAATAAGTGGGAGTTTGAATGAGGCGCTCAGTGATTTATAGAAGCTAAAGAAAGTGGAAATGAGCGGACGAAAGATAAGTTCAAAGACATAGATAGATGTGTTGTATTATCAAGCTCTGGCAAGAGAACAGATATTTACTGATCTATTGTGGTGTAAGGCGATGGCTGTGTGATGAGGATAACGGTCTGTTTTGGATGGAAATTGCATATTTGATATCTATGTTATATAGATTCTACCCCTCCAGATCACCTATCCAGCCCCTGCAGGAGTCAAATCCCGTCCCAGTAGCAAAAGAGTAACTTGGCCTTTATCTGAAATCTGCTGTTTAATGTGAGTGATCGCCTTCCATAACTAAGTGGAACAGGAAATCCAATACATTATGTGTTTATTTAGCAGACGCCTTTCTCCAAGGCGACTTACAGAGACTAGGGTGTGTGAACTATGCATCAGCTGCAGAGTCACTTACAACTACGTCTCACCCGAAAGACGGAGCACAAGGAGGTTAAGTGACTTGCTCAGGATCACACAATGAGTTAGTGGCTGAGGTGGGATTTGAACCGGGGACCTCCTGGTTACAAGCCCGTTTCTTTAACCACTGGACCACACAGCCTCCTTCAATACATGCACGTTTGTGCTTTGCAATGAAATACATGTAATGTGGTTAAGTTTCAATTACGAATCATTCCGAGTCTTATTTATACTTGATTGATAATCGCCGACAGTAACAAAGACTGCAATTCTAAGAGATTTGAAGAGGCTGCAGGGCAGTTCAATTGGGCTTCAATTGAAGGAATTCAACAATTCATTATTTATGGGTCTCTTGACATGTCGAAGGAATTTGGAATTTGGAATTTGGAATTTGGAATTTGGAATTTGGAATTGATTTTAAAAAGGAATTGGAATTGAAAACCAGGAATTGACAGTCTCCAGTTTCAAAATTAAGAAGATATATAAAATAGAAATAAAAAGCTGGAATGTTATCGTTTTTATTATTATTATTATTATTTATTTTTTATTTCAACATGTCTGTTCCAAGAATCAAAGGCAGAGCATTTACACACACACTGACGCGTCTTTTAAGGTTTCTTTTTCTGTAGCACATGATAAATAAATATATTTATTTCATATTTAAACAAGGGGGGGTGGGAGAGAGGACACAAAGAGGACAAGAGAAAGGAATACAGCTTATTTTAACACGACACTTCGAATAGCACAGCATTCTGCTGCCCACTTCACACACGCTTCTTACTGATCCTGTTATTTATTTTTTTAACCTTACCTGTTTCTACCACTGGGTGTCGCTGTTGTCTTTTGCTCCCTACACTCCCGGTCTCCCATCTAGGTAAGGGGGTTAGGTGGGGAGGGCATTGCCTCCTGCCCCTCGTGACTGGTCCTACCCGGACGGGCTGTGGTCAAGGTGTCCCGCGGGAGAGGTATGATTCAGGACTGATCGAATTCTCAAGGCTGATCTCAGCTGCTTGTCTCAACCCATTTATTACACAGCCGTGTGCAAATGTATCCGAATACCTCCAGATGTGTCATTGATATCCTTTATCTACCCGCCTGCATGAAAACATGTGAGAATTTCAATCTCCGCTCAGTAATCAGGGATATAGAAACACACTCGTGTGTGAAAATGTCAGACCGCTCTGTGCTTTAATCAGGCGTCTTAAACCACTTCTATTATTATTATTATTCTTATTATTATTATTATTATTATTATTATTATTATTATTCTTATTATTATTATTATTTATTTCTTAGCAGACGCCCTTATCCAGGGCGACTTACAGTCGCAAACAAAAATACATTTCAAAAAGTCTCCTGCGTTTTACCGTGTGTGGCTCTGTGTTCCTTTTCTCTTTACTGTTTTAAATGAATTGCATGGGTGGCCTATTAAAGGCATCAATTCAATTAGACAATCGCTGCTAATTTACCTATATTAAAAAATGTCCAAGATTTTCAGTCCCAGTGGTTTGATTTCAGACGCACAGCAAATCAGAACTACAGAAGCAATGGGGGGTGTTCAAATACACGCGCACACTGGTGTGTATACACATACACACACACACACACACACACACACACACACACACAAGGCAATGCAGTCTCTGTTGTCTCGTCAATACCAGCGTCGTTCACTGTCCTGCCAAAGCCCATGTCCATATCTTTAACTGATTGCCTAGCAGGGGTCGCTGAGAGGGTTTTAGACACAGGGGGGCGAACACCAAACCGGAGCCATTGAAGACAAGCATGGAACAGCGAAGATGAAGCACGGGCTGAGCTCTGACCACCATTGGCTGACGCGAACATTCCGCCCTGCGTGATTGGTGGAAACGGGGGGAATAAAAAGGTGTGGGGCCAAGGGGGCAGTCCAGTACACCTCCTGGATTCGAGGGGGGTTTCATGGGTGGGTAGCTTGAGTCCAGTTGTCCAGTTACTGCAGGATGTCCAGGTACACTGGGGGGCTCTTGACCAGCGTGGTGAGCCGGTTGTGGATCTCCTTGATGGTCAGTCTTTGTTGGGGCTCTCTCTGCCAGCAGCCCTGCATGATGAAGTAGATCTCTTGGGGGCAGGTTCGGGGTCTCTCCAGCTCCCTGCCCTGTGTGATGCATTCAATCGCCTGCAAGGGGACACCAAGAGGACAGTCAGGGTACTGCAAGCCCGTTGTTACAGAAGTCTACAGCTCTGGCCAAAAGTTTAGCATCAAACCTCTAGAATTAATTTTGAATGAAAGCCTGCTGAATAATGTTACGTTAGCATATCAAATTACACGCCACTTTGTAGTTTCCCATGTACTTCACAGGAAAACAATGTCGAATTCTAACATGAATTTACTATTATTGCTTCCTTCTAGGTGATGCAAAACTGTTGGCCACAGCTGTATGTCCGAGAGTTCATTTGTGTTCATTGCTGTCGCTCCTGTTCATCCGATTAGTCAAATGTTAGAAACATGTTCTTTCAGTTTTGCTTTGCAAACTGCATCACACAAATCTAACTACAGTAAAATACCTTCCTCATGAACAGCAATAGGGGACTCGCTGGTCCAGCGGTTAAAGAAAGGGGTCTTGATACCAGGAGGTTCAAATCCTGGCTCAGCCACTGACTCCCTGTGTGTGTGTGTGTGAGACCCTGAGCAAGTCACTGAACCTCCTTGTGCTCCTCGAGGTCCTATTGGAAGTGACTCTGCAGCAGCAGCAGCAGCAGCAGCAGCAGTTGATGATGCATAGTTCACCCTCCTAGTCTATGTAAGTCTGCTAAATGACTAATATAATAATAATAATAATAATAATAATAATAATAATAATAATAATAATAATAATAATAATAATAATAATAATAGGTTTTAAACAGAGAGATCTCACTCCAGCCCCCCCCCCCCCCCCAACTGCTGTTTGAAATCTAACCCCACTGCCGGCCGCTAATGACCCCCCCCCCCCCCACCTCCCCCATCAATCTGCACCAATGAAGCCGATTCCATTAGGCAGGTAAATGAAGGTAAATGAAATTAGTGCTGAGTGAGAGGGAATGCTATTCCTCCGCAGGGAAGGGGAGAAGCTTTATTGTTCCGTAATCGAGAAAGCCGCAGTCTGCCGGAGTCCGGCAAATCAGCCAGGGTCCGGAGCACACTCGGTACCGCGGGGAGCTCCATGAAAGAGAGATTGCTTTCTAATGATGGGGGGGAAAGATGCTGAGGAATTCGATCACTGATGCGGAACCAGCTGCTTAACAGCTTCCCTCTGTGCTGGTGGAGTACACAAAGAAGAGAAAGGGAGGCTCTTATACTCTCTGAACGGCCTCCCTCTGCTCTGTGCTGGTGGAGCAGAGAAAGAGAAAGGGAGGCTCTTATACTCTCTGAACAGCCTCCCTCTGCTCTGTGCTGGTGGAGTACACAAAGAAGAGAAAGGGAGGCTCTTATACTCTCTGAACGGCCTCCCTCTGCTCTGTGCTGGTGAAGCAGAGAAAGAGAAAGGGAGGCTCTTATACTCTCTGAACAGCCTCCCTCTGCTCTGTGCTGGTGGAGTACACAAAGAAGAGAAAGGGAGGCTCTTATACTCTCTGAACGGCCTCCCTCTGCTCTGTGCTGGTGGAGCAGAGAAAGAGAAAGGGAGGCTCTTATACTCTCTGAACAGCCTCCCTCTGCTCTGTGCTGGTGGAGCAGAGAAAGAGAAAGAGAAAGGGAGGCTCTTATACTCTCTGAACAGCCTCCCTCTGCTCTGTGCTGGTGGAGTAGAGAAAGAGAAAGGGAGGCTCTTATACTCTCTGAACAGCCTCCCTCTGCTCTGTGCTGGTGGATAAGAGAACCAGAAAGAGAAAGGGAGGCTCTTATACTCTCTGAACAGCCTCCCTCTGCTCTGTGCTGGTGGAGCAGAGAAAGAGAAAGGGAGGCTCTTACACTCTCTGAACAGCCTCCCTCTGCTCTGTGCTTGTGATTTTTCTTGTTGAAACTTCATCTAAGATTGTGTGTCTTTTTTTTTTGTAACTGCTTTCTGTCCTTGGTTAGTTTCGAGTGGAACGGCAGGAGGCCCATTGAAAATACCTCGTTGTTGGAGAGCTGGTACCACGGCTGTTTTCCGCAGGTGAAAATCTCCCACAGTACCACTCCGAAGCTCCAGATGTCGCTCTCCGTGGTGAACTTCCTGTACATGATGCTCTCCGGGGGCATCCAGCGAATGGGAAGCATGGTGCGACCTCCGACCTGGAAGAGAACAAACGCACACTCCGAGTCGGGGGAAGGAGTCGGTTCCTGTTTTTTTTGTTTTAGGATAACTTCTAATGGGTGTTTCACATGCATTTATATATTGTAATGGCTTTTGTTTTTTAAATGCGGTTTCTAATGTATTTTTTCGTTTAGCAATTGCTGATGTATTTCGCTCGACTGCTTGATAACAAACGGGGACTTCAGTTGAAGTAATGTGTTGCTGCTGTGAGAAGTTCATTTTAACAAGGAACGCCTTCCACACGAGACAGAGTAACTTCTAAAAGAGACGCTCTCTGCACCCGACGTCTCCAAAGCTGTCCCCTTCCACTCCTGGTCTTTGTTCCAAACCCTGTGCTATAAATTATTTAACTGAAGCAATTAATCAAAACCTCCATCCATCCAGACCCTGAAGTCGTTCGTTATCTCACTTAAACCTCCTGCTCTACCCACGGCACACTCCTCGAACCCGCTTCCGAAACCCCCAGCCCCCTTACCCTGTAGTAATCGGTGCTGTAAATGTCCCGGGACATGCCGAAATCCCCAATCTTCACCACCAGCTCCTCCCCGACCAGGCAGTTTCGTGTGGCCAGGTCTCGGTGCACAAAGTGGAGAGAGGCCAGGTAAACCATCCCTGAGGCGATCTGACCGGCGATCTGCAGCATGTGGGGCACGGTCAGCTGGCCAAGCAAGGGGGTCTTTCCTTCATCCAGGATCCGAGCGTCCGGGCCATGAGCTCTGAAAGAAACCCGCCGGAAACTTCAAATCATCTCCACTTCAATCCATTAAAAGAGGCTTTTTTTGGAATACGGGTTCTGGGAAGAGGACCCCATTGCGAGACCTGGAGGGGATCCAAGCAATCAAGTTGGGTTTGAATTCCTTAAAGCTGAAGGGAACACGAAGCCACCGCTCTGAGGCTTGGAGCTTGGTTTCAGGAGACTGTAGGTTTCAGTTCGCTGCGCGGCACACCAGGCAGGGAGACTTGGGGGGTTTGATACAGCAAACCTCAAACTAGGTCTCCCGGGGGTCACCTGGAACCAGCTTTCAAGCTCCTGAAAAAGTGGCTTTGCACCCCCCTCCCCCCCCCAAAAAAAAGACCCCCATTTTGAACCCCCCCCCCCCCCCGTTCCACAGCACAGAACATTAAAAAAAAACAAAAAAAAAAAACAGATGGCGACAAATGACAAAGTCTGCAGTCTTAGGCGCCGTTTTCTAATAACCAGACGAGAATATTGCGCTGGTCGATGAAAATACGGTTTGTGAAGCGATTAAGCAAGGCCCTGAGCTCCCCTCTAATGACATATGGCATGGAGTGAGTGTCTGGACACAGCCCTGCCCCCGTGTCTCGATGACACACCCTGGGGAGGGACAGCCGGTCTCTCAGACACAATCGCTTCTTCAATACTTAGATTACATCACAACTGTCACATATATCAGAAATGCCATCCCTGACCTCTTTTTTATAAAGTCCAGGGATGGAAATAAGACTCCCGTTGCATAGCAGTCTCATCCATTCTGTTTTTTTAATACCTGGTTGACTAGCCCCCCCCCCCCCCCCCAGTGTATAGATAACAAGACCCCCCCTGTTCAGACTGCGCTTGTAGATCTCTGGATCCGCCCCTCCTGCTCTGCACTGGACTCTCCTGACCTCAGCACCACGTTACTGGATCCTCAGCTGATGCGCTATCCTTGCACTATTGCACTGCTAACATGTCACTGTACCTCAGGAAGCGGTTCAGGTCTCCGTGTCTCATGTACTCGAAGATCATGACGAGGGGGTCCCCGTCGGTGCACACGCCGTAGAAACGCACGATGTGCTCGTGCTGCAGGACGGTCAGCAGCTCCGCCTCCCGCTGGAAATCCTGACGCGTCGACTCACAGGCCGCGTCCTTCAGGGTCTGACCAGAGAGAGAGACGGGGTGAGGCTAGCCCTGCTGCGGCACCCAGTCCTGGGGTTGGGATTTAACAATTGAGGGGAGCTCTGAACCCCAGGACAGGGCTAGTGTGTGTTTGTAACCCTGCTCAAACTCCTGGCTCCTGATCATTTCAGTATTATTAATAATAATAATAATAATAATAATAATACTAGACTTCATTGAGGGGAGCTCTGAACCCCAGGACTGGGTGCAGCAGCAGCAGCAGCAGCAGGGCTAGTGTGAGTTTCTAACCCTGCTCAAACTCTTGGCTCCTGATCATTTCAATATTAATAATAATAATAGACTTCATTGAGGGGAACTCTGAACCCCAGGACTGGGTGCAGCAGCAGCAGCAGCAGCAGCAGGGCTAGTGTGAGTTTCTAACCCTGCTCAAACTCTTGGCTCCGGATCATTTCAATAATAATAATAATAATAATAATAATAATAATAATAATAATAATAATAATAATAATAATATTAGACTTCATTGAGGGGAGTTCTGAGCCCCAGGACTGGGTGCAGCAGCAGCAGCAGGGCTGCGTTTCTAAGCCTGGGACGGCTCTCTCACCTTCACTGCCACCAGTATCTTGTCCTGCTCGCTGCTCAGGTTGGTGCACTCTGCCAGGTACACTTTGCCGAAGGCTCCCTCTCCCAGCTCCCACTTCAGCACGATGTCCCGTCGCTTTATGTGCTGCACACCTGAGGAGTAACATGGAATTGAATGGGGAGCTCCTAACGCGTAGCAGTGTGATCCACTCCTGGTTTTACTAGGAGTTTAATAATAACACACACCTGAGCTTGTTAGCTAGACACACTGGGGCTGATCAAGCTGGTAGCAGTAAAACCTGGACTGGATGACACTGCTGTGCAATAGGAGTCTTGTTTCCATCCCTGATCTATCTATCTGTCTAAATATCCCACTGCTACCACCAATATACCGTCGTTGTCGTCTCTATAAAATCATCTAAAAACCTCCTTCAACCAATGGCTATCTATCAACAGGGATGGAAATAAGACTCCCATCACATAGCAGTTTGATCCACTACTGGTTTTGCTATGAGTTTAATAAGACACACCCAAGCTTGTTACCGACACACACTGGGGGCTGATCAAGCTCATTTTAAAACCTGGAATGGGTGACACTGTTAGGGTCAGGGTTATGGTCAGGGTCAGGGGCAGGGTTAGGGGCGGGTGCAGGGAGTCTGTCAGACTCACACATGTCCTTGTCTTTGATGATGCCGCTGAAATACTGGGGGTTCTCTATGAAGCTGGACACCACCCCGCCCAGGGCTGCCTCTGCAGAGGAGGGGGGACTGACCCCGAAATTCATGAAGTGGAGAGAGACGGCCAGGTCCTCTTCTGTTCCCAGTATAGCGCCACCTACAGCGGGGGCAGGGAAATGACAATTGAAGTACCGAAAACAGAATACCTTTACAAGGCTATATATATATATATATATATTCCATGTTATATTCTAAGTGAGTTTCCATCCTCAGGAATCGTATTAAAAACAAAAGGTTTGATTCACTTTTCCACAGATTGAAAGAAAATCAATAGCAGAGAAGACATTAAGCTAGCCTAAAGACTGCTGACATCACTGCTAACAACCACAGCTGTCGAGAAATATTTGATAATGCAACAGAGAGAAATGCTCCAGCGAATCAATCAGTGCCACTAAGAGCTTTGAGTCAAAGCCAATGGAAAAAAATAACAGCAACAAAAAAAAATAAAAACCACCACACCATCCGTCTCTTTAAATGATCCTGAAGCCAGAGCCGTCCCGAGATGAGATTTCCTCTCTCGCACCACTTCAAACGCTTTCAGGAGTTTAATTAAAAACTCACAAACAGTTTCAGCCTGGTTCGCCACAGCGCACACGCTTACAGTTCAAAGTTAACCCGCTTGTGTTTCTAGATCGCTGGAGGGAGCACCCTTTCTCCTAGGGGGGTGAGGGAGGGAACAGTTCAGTCTCCGTGCCTCAAGCCTGCCCTGGACTGGAGGGAGCACCCTTTCTCTTAGGGGGGGTGAGGGAGGGAGGGAGCAGTTCAGTCTCCGTGCCTCAAGCCTGCCCTGGACTGGAAGGAGCACCCTTTCTCTTAGGGGGGGTGAGGGAGGGAGGGAGGGAGCAGTTCAGTCTCCATGCATGCTTTATTCTAGTCTGGTTTTAACGTTCGATTAAATCTCAGCTCTCACACTCACGGGAGATCCCGAACTTGGATTGCCGGCCACACTTGTTGATAATCACCAGCATAACGATGAGGAAAGTGCAGACGAACACAGCCAGCCCCACAGCCACTGCAACCTGCAGAGAGACAGACTGACTCACTTATATACTGGATATAGAAAGCCACACTGGATGCTGTCCCATTCAAATTCATATCGGCTGCACTGGAGGTAGTCTGCTTTGAATTTTGAATGCGACAATGCAATTTTTTTTAATGCGTTGGAGCTGCATTCGTTTTTTTTCTGCTTCAGTACATAAGAAGAACATAAGAAAGGTTACAAACGAGAGGAGGCCCCATTCAGCCCATCTTGCTCGTTTGGTTGTTAGTAGCTGATTGATCCCAGAATCTCATCAAGCAGCTTCTTGAAGGATCCCGGGGTGTCAGCTTCAAAACAGAACTGTAATGTGTGATCGTAAAATATCTTGCAATTTTCATGCCATTTTTTTTTTTAAAACGTGAATTAAATACACCCCTGCTGTTGACTCTGTTGACTCACCCCAAAGTTTTTGTGTTCCAAGTTTTCAGTCACACTTTCCGATGCTTTGCTTGTAGGATCTGCAGAGAGCACAAGTGGAGATTATTACAAACAAATGACATTAAGGAACACACATTTCTCAACCCCGGGCTTCTGGGTTATAGACTAGGGCTGGATTTTCAGAGGCGTTTTAATTAAATTTGATTAATTAATTCATTCATTTTGTGATTTTAATTTGTCATTTTTAGCAGGCGCTTTTATCCAAAGCGACTGACAGAAACTAGGGGGGTGAACTATGCATCATCAACAACTGCTGCTGCTGCTGCTGCAGAGTCACTTCCAATAGGACCTTGTTTGTTTGACGTCTCATCCGAAGGACGGAGCACAAGGAGGTGAAGAGACTTGCTCAGGGACACACACACACACACACACACACACACACACACACACACACACACACACACACACATCGCTGGATCACCAGTATATTTATATATATTTAAATATAGGGGACATGCGGAAGACTAGCAAGCAAATGCATGATGACCTCATATGAGCCAGATGCTGTTTTGTCCCCCATGTAAAGCAATGGAAAAAAATGTCAATGAAAAATATATTTATGTATATTTACAATACTGCATGCGCAAAAGGGCCATAGACTGCACACTATCGACCAATGCAAGGAAGGGAGCTCATAGGGAGTCACCAGTGCTGCATGCAGCGAACTACTTACTGAGATCCTCCAGAAGGATGACTGGAAAGGAGGGAGAAACGAGATGAAAGGGATGTTAATAGATAGAAAGAGAGAAGACGGAAAATAACAGGGGGGTGGGAAAAAAAGGACCTTTTGTGTCTTGGACCAAATAGATTTTTTTTTTTCCCCAAACCCTTTGGTAGAATTTAAATAGCTGTCACAATTGCAGCCAGGGTCTGGGTCAGTTCCTGCTTTTCAATTCCTTTTAAAAGTCAGTTCCCAAATTCTCATGCCCTTTTAAAGCGGCAGCTGTTGTGAGAATTGAAGTCGCTGCTTGTGAGTCAATTAAACTGGCTTCGAGTGAAAGAAGCAGTACTTTCAGTACTATGTGAGTCAGCCCGACAGCAGTACAGACAGAGGCGTCGCCGCGGTTACCTGGAATGAGGCCCTCGGGGTTGTCGAAGGGGTTGTCCATGAACATTCCGCAGGCGGTTGCCGCGGCGCCGCCCAGGCTGTTGTTGACGACGAGGGTGTAGTTGCCGTTGTTGAGGTGGGTGGGCTTGTTGAAGGCCAGGCAGCCGTGGGTCTTGGAGCCGTCGCTCTCGTCTCTGATCACCTGGGTGAAGATGTACATGGACTCCTGCAGCTCGGAGCCGTTGTAGAGCCAGCTGATGTTGGGGGTGGGGTTCCCATCCACAGAGAAGGGGAAGCACCAGTGATGCTGAGGCACGGCGTTGCCCAGCTCCAGGATCTTCGGGGGGACTGAAAATATTATTATTTATTAGCAGACACCCTTATCCAGGGCGACTTACAATTGTTACAAGATATCACATTATTTTTACATACAATTCCCCATTTATACAGTTGGGTTTTTACTGGAGCAATCTAGGTAAAGTACCTTGCTCAAGGGTACAGCAGCAGTGTCCCCCACCTGGGATTGAACCCACGACCCTCCGGTCAAGAGTCCAGAGCCCTAACCACTACTCCACACTGCTGCTTGACTTATGGTTAGCCTAAAGCTGAGGGGACACTAAGCCAGAGTTTTTCAGGTAAGGCTGCTTAAAACGTGGTTCTGGGAGACCTAGTTTGAGGTTTGCTGTATCAAACCCCCCCAAGTCTCCCTGTCTGGTGTGCCGCGCAGCGCCCTGAAACCTACAGTCTCCTGAAACCAGCCTCCAAGCCTCAGAGCGGTGGCTTCGTGTTCCCTTCAGCTTTCCTTCCAGTCACTGCCTGCATCAGCAGCTTCAAGTGACATTTTCTACAATTTATCTCGTTTCGCTATTTTTAGTCTTCACCACTGAGACACCACTGAGGTCGTCTCCTCAATTGCTGTTTTTTGTTGCATCTGATGCTCATGTGAAAATTCTGGTCAAGTACAGGTTTGCCATGAAGCATAGAGGTGGAGGCTGATCAGTAAATACCAAGGATTCAAAGCATTGATTTCATGAGGTCCAACGAGAACCGTTCATATTTCGGCAGTTATTTTATTGTGTTATTGATTAAGTTACTACAAGAATCCGAGTCAGTAAGGCGACATTTAAAAGGTAAAGGTAATTGTATTTTTGACATGCCTGCTACAATGCTATATAGATTGATTTCAATGTTGTGGATATGAGTGATTCCTATATTGTAATCAAGTGATTTTTGGAGCTGTTTTTTTGTGCTACAGCTATGGCCAAAAACGTTACCTCACCTTGTAGAATGAATTTAGCTTCATAAAATCGAACGAAACCTGCTGAATAATGTCACGTTAACATATTGAATTACACACCACCGCTGTTTTGTATAGTTTTCCCCCATATACTTAACGAAAAACTGACCAAAATGGAAAAACATGACATTTGGAAATCTAACATGAAATACTACTGTACTACTATTATGGCTTCCTTCCGGTAGACTTTTGCGATACGATTTCATTGATTTTAAAATGACGTCTGATTCCTAAAATTCTTTTCTGTCTTGGCCGCAGACCCATGCAATGTGTGCGGGAAAATTTGATAGAAAAAAAAAACAAAACAAGGGAAAAGTTCAAACGAGCAAATAATCTAGAGAGCCATGCTAATGGTCCTGCAGCTGTAGAAAATGTTTTCTAAAATGTTTTTCTAAAAGCTTCTGGGACCTTCAGTGCAGCGCAGCACAGACTCCGGGGATGGTGGTGGTGGTGGTGATGGTGGGGGGAGACAGGAAAGGGCTAATGCTCCCACACGTTGAGATCTGCGAGACGCGATTCTGTTGATAACAGACGCAGCTCGCTAATGGACTTCACACTTTGCATTTACTGCAATGTAATTAAGGGAGACCATTAATAAGTGCACCGCCGTCTCCATCCGTCATTGTGACTCCTCTCTTCCTCCCTCTCTCTCTCTCTCTCTCTCTCTCTCTCTCTCTCTCTCTCTCTCTCT
>NC_081220.1:14344203-14354203 GCF_902713425.1 Acipenser ruthenus
AAGGTATCTCCTTGTCTTTGTCTGTCATCTCGGGATTTAATCTTGGAGGAGTGAAAGATCTGAGTCACATGGATTTATATGCTGCAGCTAAACAGATAGTATATGTCAAGCCCTCTCTATCACCCAGTGTAGTGTTCTGTCCACTCAGCCACAAACACAGTCAGGACAAGACCGGTTTTCGCCAGACTAGTGGCTTCTGATTGTGAACCATCCTGACCCTTATTTTCAAACATGTAACACCTTCGCAGCTACATAGACCACAAAAGAAAATAAATATACAATCACTTACAAGTTTCTCAGCTCTCCGTAGTTCTTCAGCTCCAATGCTGTTAAATTCACCAGGTCGGTCTGGTTTTCGATGTAACTGCGTGAAAACAAATTACCGATACTGTGGCAACATTTAAAGAAATTTTCTTTACATTATTTTCCTTCTTTTTCTGCTTTATCGGAGTCACCGAAAACAGAACCATGTTCCCCCTGCGTCGACACACAAGATGCAAGTCTGAAGTCTGTGGAGGCTGTGTGGTCCAGTGGTTAAAGAAAAGGGCTTGTAACCATGAGGTCCCCGGTTCAAATCCCACCTCAGCCACTAACTCACTGTGTGACCCTGAGCAAGTCGCTTGACCTCCTTGTGCTCCATTAGCACTCTGCAGCTGATGCATAGTTCACACACCCTAGTCTCTGTAAGTCGCCTTGGATAAAGGCGTCTGCTAAATAAACATATAAAGTTGCATGGCTTTTTTTTAAAAAATTCATAATAAACAATTCATGTTTGCCTCTCCTTCTAACCCGGATTTTATTTGTAAGGAGATTTACATCTATGTGTTTCTTGCAAACAAAACCCAATGCGATCCCACAACCACCCAGTGAACTTTGAAGCACTTGTAAGAATTTCTGAGGTTGGCCACACTGGGGGAAAATAAAACTCTGAAGCTCACCAATTTCCCCCAGGCGAGGTATAATTGATTCTAATTGTTCCTCGCAAGACCCCGGTCACTTAGCCGCTAGACTGTTTCCCACAATAATTACTGTCTGGGTGCCAATAAAAAGCCTTACTGTTCAGAACGTACTGCAGCTAATTTGAGCTGAGCTTCTCTGTTACACTGTTAGGATTTTTGTAAACTTTTTTCTAACCCCTGTCTACGAACGGGAGGAAGCCATTCAGCCCGGCAGTGCTCGTCCATTTTCCAGGAGCTGGTTAATCTCAAAACTTTGTTTATTTAGCAGACGCCTTTATCCAAGGCGACTTACAGAGACTAGGGTGTGTGAACTATGCATCAGCTGCAGAGTCACTTACAACTACGTCTCACCCGAAAGACGGAGCACAAGGAGGTTAAGTGACTTGCTCAGGATCACACAATGAGTCAGTGGCTGAGGTGGGATTTGAACCGGGGACCTTCTGGTTACAAGCCCTTTTCTTTAACCACTGGACCACACACCGTTGGGTTTTTAAATTCCTAATGGATCCTAATGATTCAGCATCAGGGTTATATGCAAAAAGTAGATTGTAACTATGCATAAGGACATTGTGATGATGTCTAACTACATGTGTGTTTGTTCAGTAACTATTATAAAAAATACACAGCAATTAGTACAGTGTTGCCATGATCATCAGCATAATTCTTGTCTGAAAGGTAAAATACTTTTTGCTATTTAAAAAAAAAAAATAATTCAGAAACCACTTTAGCCCGGTTCCAAGCCCCTGAATTAAACATGGTAACTTCATCAGGTGTCTTTTTAGCTATAATTTGCTAATAAGGTTTTTGCTTTAGAGTTTAGCTTTGAGAACGGATCGCTTCTCGACAAAGTTTTGCATCCCCCTATAGAATGAATTGTGCTTCATGAAACCTGCTGAATAATGTGACGTTAACATATTGAATTACACTCCGCCGCTTTGTATAGCTTTCCATATACTTAGCAAAAAAAACTGAACAACAATTGAAAACTGTGACATTTCGAAATCTAAGATGAAATACTGTAAGCAATCTCATTTTGTAGTTTCTTTGATTACATGATGTTAAATAAAAGATCTCAATTATTTGCATATAGTGTCTCAATCCTAAAATTCTAGAGCTGTAATAAATGATGCCATTGCATTACCTGCAGTCACTTTTACAGATCTCTCCAAACAGATAAGAGAGTAACTGGTAGAGACTAAATCAAAGCTTGCAGGGAAAACTCAATCGCGATCCCACCTGTACCAAGATAAACCAAACAAAGAGAGAAGCACTTACATATCTGTGATATTCTCGCTGCTGTTCAGAGAGAGAGCCGGGACACTGCTGATGGTGTCAGGCTCAAAACACTGCACCGAAGTAGTGGAGCATCTGCAGGTATCTGGGCACCCATAACCCAGTGGCACTGCCAAGGCTAGCAGTGCCAATACTGCCAACCTCCGGGCCACTGATCCCAAAGCCATGGCTGTGTGTGTGTGTGTGTGTTTGCGTGTCTTCGTAGCTTTCCCCTTTCGCAGTCAGCTAGCCCAGGACTCCCTCTCCTCTTCCCTCCATGAGTAAGGAAGACGTGAGCCAGAGTGTTGCTCAGCTGTTGCAGAAAAAGCTTCTTTAAAGAGAATGCCAGGCAGGACAGGCAAGGCAAGGCAGGATTGACCCCCTGGGACCAGCAACGCGCGGTCCAGCTCCACTCACAGGCTGGGGGAGGGGCCCAGTGTAGCTTTTCTCGTCCACTGCGATGCGCAGCCTGCAGGGAGGGGAGTGTTCGGAGGACAGCCTCTGGTTTTTGCACTGTCGGAGTAAACTTTTGTTGCACAGCCCTTGGCTGTCAAATAATAATAATGGAATCACGGCAGCTCAAGTCGAGGCTTTTAGCTTGAAATTAAGAGCTAGATTCTCAAAGCTATTTAACAGATTGTCTTTAGTGCAATTTTCTTCTGAGTGGGAAATAACACTGAACGTTTTAATAATAATAGATTTCACTGAGGGGAGTTCTGAAACCCAGGACTGGGTGCAGCAGCAGCAGCAGCAGGGCTAGTGTGAGTTTCTAACCCTGCTCAAACTCCTGGCTCCTGATCATTTCAATAATAATAATAATAATAATAATAATAATAATAATAATAATAATAATAATAATAATAATAATAATAATAATAATAGACTTCATTGAGGGGAGCTCTGAAACCCAGGACTGGGTGCAGCAGCAGCAGCAGCAGCAGCAGGGCTAGTGTGAGTTTCTAACCCTGCTCAAACTCCTGGCTCCTGATCATTTCAATATTATTATTATTATTATTATTATTATTATTATTATTAATAATAATAATAATAATAATAATAATAATAATAATAATAGATTTCACTGAGGGCAGTTCCGAACCCCAGGACTGGGTGCAGTAGCAGCAGCAGCAGCAGCAGGGCTAGTGTGAGTTTGTAACCCTGCTCAAACTCCTGGCTCCTGATCATTTCAATATTAATAATAATAATAATAGACTTCATTGAGGGGAGTTCTGAACCCCAGGAGTGGGGTGCTGTGGTCTAGTGCGAGCTACAAGCCCTGCCAATGCGATTTCCCAACACACACTGTTAATCCATTGCACCATCTGAGACTGGCCGCGTGTGCAACCAGGACCACAGTCTATGCAGTGCTGGGCAGTGCTCCTAATGCATTGGGAAGCATTCTGGTAACGCTGTGGTCTGCTGATGTTTCTGCAAGCTGGGGCGCTATAATGGGATCCCAACGGGGGGCTTTTTAAAGGGAACAGCAATTAAAGTCATAAAGTTAGATTAAATCACAAGAACAAGAGTGATGGGGGTGGGGGAGGGAGGAGAGAGAGATATATATATAGATATCAGTCATCGCTCAGCTTTTAAAAACCAGCGTGATGCTTGTGTATGAAGAGCCAACCTCTGAGCTGTAAGTGGAGTCTGATCCACTCCAGGGATAGGTATAGCAGCCCTCTAGCAACCATTAGGCACTCTTTGCTTATAGAGTACAGGCAATATCCTGCTAACCACATGTGCAGAGAGGACTGAATTACAGGAGGGCTGCAGTAATGGATCACTAAATCAACACAGCCCTCTGATCACTGCTCGTGGGGTCAGGGAAAGTTAGTCAGGAAACGCATGTGGAAAACCCAGCGGTACTAAAGCTTTCATTTCTCAATAATGTATTTGTGTAATCACTAGTCAGTCTACCGCTACGGCTCAAGGTTTTGCATCTCTCGATAGAATGAACTGGTTTTGCTCCATGAAGTCGAATGAAACCTGCTGAATTATGTTAGCATAATGTTAGCGTCTGCTAAGAAATAAATAATAATAATAAAATAATAATAATAGCATATTGAATTACGCACCGCCGCCCGCTTTGTATAATTTTCTCATATACTCACACAAAAAAAAAACTGACCAGTTAAAAAAATGAGATATTCCCAAATCTAGTGTAAAATACTGTACGACTATGATGGCTTCCGGTAGACTTTTTATTTTATATTAATGATGTCTCATGGGGTTGGGGTTGGTGTTGAGGTTGGGGTTTGGGTTAGAGTCGGGGTTGGGGTTGGGGTTGGGGTTGGGTTTGGGTTTGGAGATGGGGATGGGGATGGGGATGGGGTTGGGGTTGGGGTTGGGGATGGGGATGGGGATGGGGATGGGGTTGGGGTTGGGGTTGAGGTTGGGGTTTGGGTTAGAGTCGGGGTTGGGGTTGGGGTTGGGGATGGGGATGGGGTTGGGGTTGGGGATGGGGATGGGGATGGGGTTGGGGTTGGGGTTGGGGTTGGGGTTGGGGATGGGGATGGGGATGGGGATGGGGTTGGGGTTGGGGTTGAGGTTGGGGTTTGGGTTAGAGTCGGGGTTGGGGTTGGGGTTGGGGATGGGGATGGGGTTGGGGTTGGGGATGGGGATGGGGATGGGGTTGGGGTTGAGGTTGGGGTTTGGGTTAGAGTCGGGGTTGGGGTTGGGGTTGGGGTTGGGGATGGGGATGGGGTTGGGTTTGGGGAAAAGGGAGTTCACAACCTCAAATAGGTGAAATAAACGTTTATTTTAAATGTATTACCATATGTAACTTAGATTTTTTTTTTTTAAAGAATTGGGAATTGATAAACAACAAATGACCCCTGACCCTGATCGGTGCAAAATCAAGACAGGCAGACAGAACGAGAGCTTTAAAAACTACAAAATTCAATTCGAAGTTTAAGTTTCGCTAGGACTGCAGTTACCAAGCCAACGTGAAGCTAGCGATTAGCACGAGGCAGTGTAACAGAGTTTAATAAAAAGTTTCAATGCATCAAGACACTCCCTTGCTTTTGCTCGGGGAGAAGGGACAAGAGAGCTGTGAGGTTTCCCGGCTTGTGTTAATCACGACCACCATCCATCTTCCTCTGCCCGCGCTGTCAGAGGCTGGCTGAAACTATTCATCACGCCCTCTGCGAGCCTCGACAATGGAAAGCGGCACTTACCCCGGCCCGCTCAAACCCCAAGCCCAGCGGGTCAGCTGCAAGCCGGCTTCGAAAAGCAAACTCTCCCGTGCCACAGAGCTGAGCGCGCCGGCACCAGAGGAAGCAGACTCAACTGCTTGCACGCTTAAAACGAGATAGATAGATAGATAGATAGATAGATAGATAGATAGATAGATAGATAGATAGATAGATAGATAGATAGATAGATAGATAGATAGATAGATAGATAGATAGATAGATAGATAGATAGATGGAAAATTACACCAAGCGGTATGTAATGCAATAATTAGCGTCACATTATTCAGCAGGTTTTCATTCGACTTCATGAAGCAAGTTTAGTTAATTCTACAGGGTGATGCAAAACCCTTTGCCCAGATCAGAAGTCCAGAGAAAACTGAGATCGTCGCTGTTTCAGTCTTCATTTTTTTTCCAGGTCGGAAACAGTAAACAATATATAATATATAATTGTAATAATAACTATGAACCTGTAGCAGTGTGGCCAGCAAATTAATTAACTGTATTTTATTTTATTTTTTTAATTGACATCACATCTACCTTATATTTAAATGTTCTCTTTAACTATAGTGTTAGCATAACTTCAATTTGTTAACCGCAGAAGTGAATTCTCTTTTATTATTACTCTCTCCAGCCCTGTCTGTCACATTGCCACGAAAACTTTTTGTTCATCTCGTGCTGTCTTAAATGTCAAATGTTACGCCTGCATGTCTGATGAAGCCTCGTGTAATATTAATAATTTCTCAGTCCTTTTAGCGAGTGTCTCCCAGCGTCATTTTAAGTGTAATGTTGTGTTATTGTAAAAACCTGGAGCTTATATATGACAGAGTGAAGGCACGGAGACTGAACTGCTCCCTCCCTCCCTCCCTCACCCCTCACCCCCCTAAGAGAAAGGGTGCTCCCTCCAGTCCAGGGCAGGCTTGAGGCACAGAGACTGAACTGCTCCCTCCCTCACCCCTCACCCCCCTAAGAGAAAGGGTGCTCCCTCCAGTCCAGGGCAGGCTTGAGGCACGGAGACTGAACTGCTCCCTCCCTCCCTCCCTCACCCCCCTAAGAGAAATGATGCTCCCTCCAGTCCAGTGCAGGCTTGAGGCACGGAGACTGAACTGCTCCCTCCCTCCCTCCCTCACCCCCCTAAGAGAAAGGGTGCTCCCTCCAGTTCTTAAACGTCTTATATACAAACCCTGATTTCTTGCAGCTTGTGTGAACGGTTCTGCTAATAAGAGCTAGGGGGTGAAAGTCCAGGTCTACAAAGACTGCTGTTATTGATTGCTGAGCTGAGCTGAGCTCGGAATATCAGCGCTAATGGTTCTTTAACCATACAGCAACGCATCGAGCAGCGCAAGCAGGGAGCTGCATTCACGCTCTTTATAATCGCATTAGAGACGCGAGCCGGGGAGCACATCGCTGGATTGAAACTTTCAGCCTGGAAAAAAAATAAGCAAGGGTAAAAACTGACTTGATTGAAGTATTTCAAATCCTAAATTGCGAGCTCTGGCTCAAAGTTTGCATCACCCTGCTGAATAATGTTACGTTAATGAATTACACACCGCTTTGTGTGTGTATATATATATATTCAAATTCTAGGTGATGCAAAACTTTTACCCAGGGCTGTAAACACATTCCTTTATACAAATTATAGTTAAAACTACCATTTTTTTCTTGGAGGATTTTTAAGACAGCGATCAGCGTAGCCTAGCGGTTAGAGCCGCTGGACTGGGAGCTAGAAGATCACACTAAATCCTATTCAGAGTGACTGAGGGACAGAACACTAGACAACAGGAAAGGCTTTTTTTAAGATCAGAATCCGTGCCAAACTGTGAGCAGAATTCATTCACAGTCCTTGTTCAAATGGCGGTGTGCGATGCGCGCTCACACGCTCAAGCGAGTCCCGGTTACTTTTAGCTCCCGCAGGGGAGCGAGGGGGCTTAGGAGAGGCGCATTGTTCAATTGAGCTATTCTATAACCCTGGATGCCCCGCTGAAGCTCTAGGAGCTAACAAAGTCCTGCCCTCGCTGCTTCACGATTCCAGAAACTCAGACAAACTGTTTTCGTGCGCGTCCAGCATTGTATACCGCGCAAGAGCCGTTTCTATAGCAACCCCACCCCCACCCCCACCCCCCTGGAGAGAACAAACTAGTTCAGCTACTGGAAGGGAGTTTTGAATGCTGGTTCAGCTGTTGTGTCTTAAAACCCGGTTATTTGAAGAACTCCACTCTCCACACTGCAGAGCGCTCTAGCAGTATAGGAAAGAGAACTCCCCTCTCGACACTGCAGAGCGCTCTAGCAGTATAGGAAAGAGGACTCCCCTCTCGACACTGCAGAGCGCTCTAGCAGTATAGGAAAGAGAACTCCCCTCTCAACACTGCAGAGCGCTTAGCAGTATAGGAAAGAGAACTCCACTCTCCACACTGCAGAGCGCTCTAGCAGTATAGGAAAGAGAACTCCCCTCTCCACACTGCAGAGCGCTCTAGCAGTATAGGAAAGAGAACTCCACTCTCAACACTGCAGAGCGCTCTAGCAGTATAGGAAAGAGAACTCCCCTCTCGACACTGCAGAGCGCTCTAGCAGTATAGGAAAGAGAACTCCCCTCTCGACACTGCAGAGCGCTCTAGCAGTATAGGAAAGAGAACTCCCCTCTCGACACTGCATAGCGCTCTAGCAGTATAGGAAAGAGAACTCCCCTCTCGACACTGCAGAGCGCTCTAGCAGTATAGGAAAGAGGACTCCCCTCTCGACACTGCAGAGCGCTCTAGCAGTATAGGAAAGAGAACTCCCCTCTCGACACTGCAGAGCGCTCTAGCAGTATAGGAAAGAGGACTCCCCTCTCGACACTGCAGAGCGCTCTAGCAGTATAGGAAAGAGGACTCCCCTCTCGACACTGCAGAGCGCTCTAGCAGTATAGGAAAGAGAACTCCCCTCTCGACACTGCAGAGCGCTCTAGCAGTATAGGAAAGAGAACTCCCCTCTCAACACTGCAGAGCGCTCTAGCAGTACAGGAAAGAGAACTCCCCTCTCAACACTGCAGAGCGCTCTAGCAGTATAGGAAAGAGAACTCCACTCTCAACACTGCAGAGCGCTCTAGCAGTATAGGAAAGAGAACTCCACTCTCAACACTGCAGAGCGCTCTAGCAGTATAGGAAAGAGAGCTCCACTCTCCACACTGCAGAGCGCTCTAGCAGTATAGGAAAGAGAACTCCACTCTCGACACTGCAGAGCGCTCTAGCAGTATAGGAAAGAGAACTCCCCTCTCGACACTGCAGAGCGCTCTAGCAGTATAGGAAAGAGAACTCCCCTCTCGACACTGCAGAGCGCTCTAGCAGTATAGGAAAGAGAACTCCCCTCTCAACACTGCAGAGCGCTCTAGCAGTATATTGTGTGTGTGTGTCTGTGTGTTGAGAGAGGGGGGGGGGGCACTAATAATAATCAAAGTACCAAAAAAGTTAGTTTGTTGTCAACTTTCACCCTGTGTGGAGTTTTGTCTGACTGGAGTTAAAAATAGAAAATAAAAATATGGTGATAGTCAATGAGAAGTCCTCACAAATATAGGAATGCAAACGTGTGTGTGTGAGCGCGCGCGAGCGCACACACACACACACACACACACACACACACACTCACACACTCACACACACACACACACACACACACACACACAGAGTAACAGAAGGGGGTTGCAGGCAGGCAGGCGATAGAAAATATTTCTCTCGTAGCTGCATTGGAACAATGGCTCTCTTGGGCAGCGTGAGAATGTTTTTCACTGTAAGTAATGTAATGGGATAGGCCTGCTTTGTTAGCGCTACGATTTATTTACATTTAAGTGGCCAGCTCCATTCAGGGTGGGCTGCACATAGATTGCATTTGATACACAAACAGATTTTTAAATTATGTATTTGTATTGGTTGCGAGGAGGCTGTTTTTTTATGTTGGAAGTCAATTAATTTCAAAGACGAGGTGCTTGGGAAACAAAGGCACGTCGGCCCTTATTAGATCAAATTTATGGATTATTATTATTATTATTATTATTATTATTATTATTATTATTATTATTATTAATAATAATAATTTAAGTAGGCATGTGATTTGATCTTGGCGCGCAAGTTCAGTCACGTGTCTCTTAACGCGCTCTAAGGTCGCATTTACCAACAGCTATGGTCAAAAATGTCGAATCAGCTAGAATTGTAGAGTTGAGACATCGTTTAAAAAACAAAACAAAAAAAACTATATGAACATAATTTAGATATTTTATTTAACGTCGTGTAATCAAAAAAACTACAACATGATTTTGGAAAAGTCTGCCGGAAGCCGTAATAGCAACAGTACAGTATTTCATGTTTGATTTTTAAAATATCAGATTGTTGTCGGTATTGCGTTAAGTATCTGGAAAACTACAAAGCGGTGTGTTATTCAATATGTTAACAAGGGAACATTATTCAGCAGCTTTCATTGGACTCTATGAAGCTGAGGGAGTTCATTCTATATAGAGGGGGTGGAATTCAATATGTTAACAAGGGAACATTATTCAGCAGCTTTCATTGGACTCTATGAAGCTGAGGGAGTTCATTCTATATAGAGGGG